>NW_024070213.1:20499200-20701664 GCF_014754425.2 Oryx dammah | reverse complement strand
GAGAGGAGGGAGAGGGGAGGAGGGAGAGGGGAAGAGGGGCAGGGGAGGGGAAGGGGGGAGGAGGGGAGGACAAGGAGAGAGAGGAGGAAGGGGAACAGGGGGAAAGAGAGGAGGGAGAGGGGAGGAGGGAGAGGGGAAGAGGGGCAGGGGAGAGGAAGGGGGGAGGAGGGGAGGACAAGGAGAGAGAGGAGGAAGAGGAACAGGGGGAAAGAGAGGAGGGAGAGGGGAGGAGGGAGAGGGGAAGAGGGGCAGGGGAGGGGAAGGGGGGAGGAGGGGAGGACAAGGAGAGAGAGGAGGAAGGGGAACAGGGGGAAAGAGAGGAGGGAGAGGGGAGGAGGGAGAGGGGAAGAGAAAAGACAGTGGGAGGGGAATTGTAGGCTTGACTGCATATCAACTGCATATCAGAGAGGAACGCGCTGACTGGGGATAGTGGAGGAAACACAAAAATCCAGTCTCTTCTGGAAACGCAGACTGTAGGCTCACAGACACGGAGCTCCAGACTGCAACTGGTATAAAACCAAGACACAACAAGTACACACAGAGACTATACAGTGTTCCCAGAGAAACCTCAAGTACTGTCCCCATTGCTCCTCTGATGAAACACCTTCAAGGCTCTGCACTGAATACATAACAGAATAAAACCACTCTCTTGACAGGGGCATTGAACACTCTAACACAGACCCTATCCAAGACCTTTCACCTGACTTTCCCTCCTACCTGCCCTGGACCAGCCACTCCCCCTCTGCTCCTCATGACCTTGCTGCTTCTGACTGGACCCCAGTCTCTCTCCAGCATTGCCTGCTGGAACTCACCCCTCTTTTAAGGCCTGGCACTAAAATCACTCTTTCCCTGAAACCTTCTTCCAAAAATGTCTCTCCTGCCTTTCTGCTTCCAGAATGCTCTGAAGATGTATACAGGATTCGCAGAAGCTGTGATAAATTAAGAGTTATCCACATCTGTGCCTTCTTCCCCACTATGCAATAAGCTCTAAACACAAGCCTACTCATCCCTCCACCCCCTCCATGGAACCCACCCTGGCTGTGTTCACACATTTGACTTGGCATGGGGCCAGGCTTGAGGTGTGCTTTTTGTGGCCACGGAAGGAACAAGAAGGCTTTTTGACCAGTAATAATGATTTATGCATTAAAATTGAATATACCCTATGAGGTCTGTCTCTCTGGCTAGAAAAGCCTACTATATAGGTTGGGTAGGCAATGAGCTGGAGATGAGATCTTAGGACCATAATATTAGGTCTGTCTATAGGGCATTTTGGACCCTAATCAACTGATTTATTCATTGGCTCTTCTTCCTAAGTTTTCCTTGCTTGGCATTTAAGAAACATTTTCCTTTCTGAAGTAGTTCATCATGAACTCCTACTTCTTCAGCTTCCGTAAAGCAATGTAGCAGAAGTAGAGCACCGCACACACACAGGCTTTCTTCTGTTTCTAAGAGATTAATTACTGAAAACTTCCAATGTGAAAAGGCAAAACATAAACTGAGATTTTACTGTATACCTGGTGCTTTGGAGATTCTATCTGTTGGATCTTTCCTGCAGCACTCGGAGGTGAATGCTATTGTTCTCATTTATTTTTCAGATGAGAAAATGCCAACACAGGCAAAGGGGTTCAATGACTTACAGAGATCCTGTGTCCACTGATTGCTGAGACCACGACTCACAGCCCAGACTGCCCGACTCCACAGTTTATGTCCCCACACCTCCAGTTCACAGCATATCACCAGGCGGCTCTAAAGCCTGGAGAGTATACCCCTTGCTCTCTCCCCTAATGGCACACGCTATCTGTGGCTTGGGACTTTGAACACCTGAATTCTGAGTGGGCTGTGAGTCCAGTGGAAGGATGGAAGGAAGGAAGCTGGTGTCTGATTGAAGTTTCCATTTGCTTCAGAGAAACATCAAGGAAAAGCAGGAGATGGTTGAATCTGAGTGACTTAAAGCTAGCAAGTGTATCAACTGCAGTGTGGACCCTTCAGTCGGCTCCTTCCTACCCTTTCTTAGTGAGCTCCAGGCTCCTGGGCACCCACCATCCTTTGGCCTCAACGGACAAGGATGGCTGAGGGTGGGCTCCTGGAGGGATGGCCAGGCAGGACCTCAGACTCCCCACCCCTTTGGTCTCCACACACGTTGATATCTGCCCTTCATCCAATAAAACTTAACTGAGCACTGAGTCTCGGGCAGTGATCTCTGTCAAACACGGAGCTGTGTTCCTGCTTTGCTTAAATGTTTTCAAAAGCTTCCTAGGGCTGCCTCAGTGCCTGCCTAACTCACCATGTCGCCCTCTGGCTGACCTGGCTCCAGCAGTGCAGACAGGCTTGCAGTTCCCAGAGGCACTGCATTCTCTGGCCTTTGTGCACACCACCCGCTCTGCCCAGGACGGGCTGCTTCTGTTGTCGGCCCAGTGAACCAGGCACTCTTCAAAATGTACTTAGATCTCTCAAGGCTCAGCTTCTTGGTGAGGTCTTTCATAAATTAACACCCCCGTAAGGATTAGACATGTGCCGTGTCATCCTCGGAACAAAGAAAAACTGGGACGAAACTGCCTTTTGCATCATTTTTGAGTTTCGAATCCTACGATGGCTGAGGGTTCCAGGCATTTCTACCACACCCAGCATATGGTTCTCCATGCTTGTGCTAAGTCACTTCAGACGTGTACGACTTTTTGCGACCCGGTGGACTGTAGCCCTCCAGGCTCCTATGTCCATGGGATACTCCAGGCAAGAATACTGGAGTGGGTAGCCATGCCCTCCTCCAGCGAATCTTCTGGAACCCGTGTTTCTTGTGCCTCCTGCATTGGCAGGCGGGTTCTTTACAAATGAATCTGTTGTATTCTGTTCAAAAATATTCTCAAATCTAAGTCACCACACCCTATACCTGGATGCCCTTTTCCTCTGAACTAAGTCATGGGAAATGGAGACCTCTGGCAACAATGGGCTTTCAAAAGTTGCAGCTTTCACAACAGCCAGAGGGGTCAGTGGTACAGACATTACTGTTCTTACTTCCAGCTGAGCACCCAGAAGGGAGGGAGGTAACTGGCTGCTTGCTCAAAGCTGCCCAACTAGTTTGAGGCAGGGCCAGGATTAGAAGTAAGGCCTCTGGCTCTCAGTCAAGGATTTGTCTAATACTCTGAACTCTGGAAGCAGAGGTGGTCCCCTGGGTCAGTGTCCTCAAAGGTACTCTCCACATGTATCCACCTGTTTATAAACAGGCCCTGGGGGACCAGTCACCTGAAAGGGTGACCCTATTCAATCAGGAGATTGTGGATAATGAATCGAAAGCCTTGTGTTTTGGTCCTGGTTGTCACCTGCCTTGTTTGACAAGGGCTGAGCTAAGGCATCATTGTCTTTGAGGCTGTTTCCGTCTCTGTAACATGGGAGTGACTCTTTCTATCAAGCCCGCCTCCCAGGGCTGTTGTGAGATCACATGAGATAATGGACAAGAAGGTTCTTAAATGTTACAATAGGCAGCATTCAAGAACTGTCTGCCTGCCAATGCAGGAGACATAAAGAGACATGGGTTTGATCCCTCGGTTGGAAAGACCCCCTGGAGGAGGACATGGCAGCCCTCTCCAGTATTCTTGCCTGGAGAATCCCATGGACGGAGGAGCCTGGCCAGCGTAGGTCCATTCGGTTTCAAAGTTGGACACAACTGAAGTGACTCAGCATGCACGCAGTGATAAGCACATACTCTACTCATGGTATACTCTGACTTCTCCAGCCAAGTGCGTGAACTGCTGGCCCTCAGGAGAGCTGGGCATGTCCTTTTCTGTTGCTTTAAGCCCTCTGTTTCCTTTTCCCTTTGCTCTGGCTGGGCGCCAGCTCTCGGTTTTCTGAGCTGAGCCTGCAGAAGCAGCACCAAGGTCCCCTGCCCTGTACCAGGACTACCCTGGTGGCAGCTGGCATCATGCTGGAGGCAAGGCAGAGGCAGTGGGGGAGGGGCGCTCTGCTCACATCTCTTTCTCCTCAGGTGTCTTTTGTCATTACTAACCCCCTTCCAAGACACTGGTAGAATTCAATTTCCTAAGGTCTTTGTGTTGTTTTTTGCATTTGTCTTTCTATTTAAGGTTTCCTTCAGGGGAAAGGATACAAACTGCATCTCACAATGAAGCCTGAGAGAGAGGTGTAGAGCTTGAAGAGGGCCATGGATCTGGGCTCTTGTGATGTGGATACTAAACTATTGCCAGTCTCTGAATGACGGTGTCAAACCCTGGCATGACTCAGAACACCTAGCAGAGATGGGCTAAGATCTCAGAGACGAACTGTGGGCAGTGTTTACGATGACCTGTCCACATGGTGGTGAGATATACCTGCTCTAAGTAAGAAATTTTGTCTTCTGGTCAGGTTTGAGTGATCATCTGTAGTTTGGATCCAAAATACTAGAATCTCTCTCTTTTTTAAACAAGGTTTGGTTTACAAAGCCAGGAAAGGATAAAAAGTTTAAAATTGGAGTGGAACCTAGAGAAATGATATAGATGATCTTTTTTTGCAAAACAGAGATAGAGACACAGACATACATAACAAACATATGGACACCAAGGGGCGGGGGATGAATTGGGAGGTTGGGATTGACATATATACACTACTGATACTATGTATAAAGTAGATAACTAATGCAAACCCAATGTATAGCACAGGGAACTCCACTCAGTGTTCTGCGGTGATCTAAAAGGGAAGGAAATCCAAAACAGAGGGGATATATCTGTATGTATAGCTGATTGACTTTGTTGTACAGTAGAAACTAACAACACTATAAAGCAACTGTATTTCATTAAAAATTATTAAAAAAAAAATTGGTACTTCTCTGGGAAGTCATGGTAGACCTGAATTTCCTTAAAAAAGATTTAAATAAAACACAATAGATACAACATAACAAACTCTAGTGAATATAATTTCAGTTTTCTTTGATTCCTGAGTGGATAATGCAGGATATTACAGAAGTTCAAGGTCACTATTAAAAACATCAGTTGTCACTGTACTGGTGAAATATATAATGTACCAGTTAATAAGAGCTTTACAAAGTCACAGAAGATCAGATAATAGAGGTTTTACTGTAACTGGGTTCATGATAGTTGAAAGAAATCAATGCTTTTTTCCAAAAAAAAAAAAAAAAAAAAAGACTAAATTACTTCTAGGAAATAACTCATGCTCTGTGAGAATAGGGCAGGGTTTACAAGGAAGTGCTCAGTTCTCCCTGGAAGAAAGGTGCTATATAATTGTAAGTTGTTCATCCTGTGCCTGAGGTCTTATCCACCACGCATCCAGCCTCTCCTTAAATGGAGTGGAAGATTTCTCCAGCCTTTCCTACATCCAAGGAACAACATGCAACTCGGATTCTTAAAAGAAGAACTCTTTTAAGGTCATGTTCAGAAGGACCCTTTGCTTACAGGAATTTAGGCTGGAATTAGAGTTCTCAGCTCTGACTTGAAGAAAGAGAGGGAGGAGGCGATGAAAGAAGGGAAGGAGGGAGGAGAGAGAGAGAGAGCCAGAGCCATGCCACACAGCACTTAGCCACCAAGGACAGAGTTTCTGCGCCATTTCATTAGAACATGAAACCTCTGCTGTTGGCTACGAGTCCACTGTGAGCCGAAAAGAAGCCAGTTCACTTCCTTAGCATCTGGGGTCCCATCACTCTGAGTCATGGCCACATTAACTCTGCTACTGAAAAAGCAAGAGCCTGGTAGCACAGCCAAATCCACAGTCACAATACGCAGCATCCCTAGGCAGGGGAGGTTCCTGTAAATGCAGGACTGTGGGCTGGGGTGACCTGGGGGTGGGCTGCGGAGAGAAGCAGGGATGAGAGGCTTTCTTTTTCAGTACTGGCCACTTTCTCCGTAGAAATCAATTCTCCCTAATTGCGGGAGGATAGAGATTTCTGATTTCCTGCATCTCTTCTAAAACAATGCATCCCGCCATCCCGAGAGGGCAGCTTAGCTGTGGCTGTGGGCTCTGGCTGGACAGACCTGGCCTGGCTGGGGAGCTGCTCGGCAAAGGGAGGACATTCACATGGGCTTCCTGGGGCCTCATGAACATCAGGGAGCTCTGCCGCTCAATCGTGTGGCAGGAAATCGCTAAGCTCTAAGGATAAAGACCAGCTGGGGTCCCTGGGAAGCTTTAGGACTCATTTCTATTTCCCCTCATGCTGGAGAAGCAGATTCCAAACTGCATTCAGACATAATATGGTCTGCAGCAAGGAAGAAATGAAACTTTAAATCTTCAGTCCTTCTCGTGGTACCCTCCCCTGCTGCTCTTGGGCTCACAGATGCCTTTTGTTATAGTCCTAGGGATGTGTACTTAAAAGAGAAATCGTGGTTTTGTAGCTGCCGTGAAAGGATGCTGAGGTGGGTGGAAGAGACCTGCCTCCCAAAGTCTGATGGTGATCTGTGTCAGGGAAACAGGGAAATTCACCAGAGACTGTGTTCCCACGCTAAAGCTCTCCCCAAAAGTGCCTGAGAGAGGGGTCAGAAAGAACCCCAGACAAGCACTGAATGTCCTTGATTGAGTGTGGGAAAGAGGAGGGGAGTTAAAGGAGGTTGGCTGCATTGCTTGCTGTGACTGATGAGGAAGGTACCTAAAATCATTTCCATATCCTTCCTCAGGGGACCAGTGTAGAAAACAGGCAGTCTGCTTACTGTGATCAAGTCTGACAGCACATAGCCAAAACACCACAAGAAATTAGAGGTGGAGGGGACCTCGGAGGGGATCATCACCAGCCTTCCGGTAATCAGGCAAGATCTGTGCCAGTTCACATGAGGAGTATGAATACTGTCCATTTCTCCAACGGGGGGGACCAGCTATGAGAATGAACAAGGAAGCAATAAAAAGCATCCTGATCATGTGGAGAAAGGTTCTTGATGAACAAATACCTCACTCCAAATAAAACACTTTACAGTGGCACATAAATTTCAGGTGAAGCCAAGGCATGCAGACATTTTTACTGCCATGCGTGTGCACCTGATTTCACAGGGATGCTGTTAGACAAGGTCAGCCTTATGCAAAATTTGGAAGGAGGCAAACTCCATCTCACCTCCCCAGATCTCCGTCCTTTTCCCTTTGATGACAGCACAAGGTATTAATATCACAGAATAAGAAGCAGCACAGGCTTTAGATCACGCAGCTCTGGTTTAAGTCCCAGCCCTGTCCCTGACTGGTCCATGATCTGAGCAGGACACTTTGTCTTGCTGCCGATGCAAAGAGCCAGCTCATTGGAAAAGACTCTGATGCTGGGAGAGATTGAAAGCAAAAGGAGAAAAGGACAGCAGAAGATGAGATGGTTAGGTAGCATCACCGACTCAATGGACATGAACTTCAGCAAATTCAGGGAGATAGGGGGTTTCCATGGTGGCTCAGATGGTAAAGAATCTGCCTGCAATGTAGGACACCCAGGTCCGATCCTGGGGTCAGGAAGATCCCCTGGACAAGGGAATGGCAAACAACTCCAGTATTCTTGCCTGGGAAATCCCATGGACAGAGGAGCCTGGTGGGCTACAGTCCATGGGGTGGCAAAAGAATTGGACACAACTTAGTAATTGAGCAACAATAACAAAAAGTAGAATTCAGCTCACAGGGAAAATTACATGTGTGAAAGTGCTTGGTCCCTAACAAGCACTCAGAAATGTTGCCTTTCTTCTTTTCTCCCTTCCCACCACCCCTTCTCAAAATGTGTGTCTAATGATCTACACATCCCTATCAATTAAAACATGCTTTCAGGAAAAGATCTAAAAATAATTAATGCTCTTGTGAAATGACCCCCCAGCACTTAATGAGCCATCTCCCCGGTCTGTGGGCTTTTTAAAACAAAAATCCATGTTCAAGGGGTAAAATACTAAGAGTAGAAATTCAGGCACTAAAGGGAGGGCCAGAAAGTATTCTGAAGGCAGCAAATCTTTTCTGGAAACTCCAAAACCAGACAGATAAGCAAATAACTCCAGGGGCAGGGTCACCATGGAATGTTCCAAAAGACACTGCTTCTTGGAATTGTCACAAGTCTTTGCTAAACCATTTTTCCTTCTTCTATTGACTGCCAAATGTTATATTTATGGTAACAGAGGATTTCTCTTTCTTTAGTTAGATTCTAAATGAATCTCATAATCTAGATATCACCAGAGAGTGAAGTAAAAGCAGAAAAAGATCAGCCGAGGTTGATTGAGATCCTGTTAAAAACAATATCTAGGCGATGATCAGAGTTGGTGAAGGAAAAAAAAACACATGAGGACCAATTATTTGCCGTACTACTCATGTAACACATGAGATTTTGTGTTAACAAATGTCACATGACAGAGTTCAAAGAACTTTCTGACAGACAGTGGTGTTTCAAAATGACAAGACTGCCTGTGGGACATCCCACCCTCTGAAGTCTCTAGGCAGAAGGTGGATGGTCATCACTCAATGAAGCTACAGGTGGGAAAAAAAAAAAAAAAACCCTGGCAGGGTAGACCAGATGATCGGGAATGTCCATCTAAGCCCAGGAATCCTACTCTTGAAGTTATAAAAGCATTGGAAAAGAAAAGTTAAGTCTGAGTCTTCCAGCAGGTGTAGGTTATTATTAAAGATGGACCCAATCCAGGATTAATTTGGGGGTTAATCCTCATCTGACACATGGATTCTGCTGATGGTGACAGTCATCATGTTTTAGACTGGCTCTTGCCAACTAGAACCTCAAGACACAACAGGTGCTTTTGGTCAAGAGTGGCTAAGGCTTACACTAACTTACACTTAAATTTTTAAAGAAACCATGGATTATGGCACACGGGTACTTGGTTCTGAGCTGCCGGGCCTCTGACAGAGATACAGATATTCATGCCTGCACTCCCTCACCACCCCCAACACACCTATGCTCATCTCTTTCCAGGTCTTCACAGATGCACTTGAATGATGGGTCTTCTGGGCTCCTTCTGGAATAAAGAAGTGATTTTCCTCTTGGGTTTACATTCAGGGGTTTTCTATTCCAAACATGGTGCTCTAGTGGCCCTCTCAACCCCTCTGTGAAGTCTCACTTTGGAACATCACAATCCTGAAGAACTCAGGAGAAAAGGGGGTTGGGGTTGACAGCCAGGCTCAGGGTCAGCTCATAGACATCTTGAAGTCAACTGCTCTAACCATCCCTACCCCATCCCAAGCAGCCACCAAGATCAGGCCTTTATGGTGGGTGGGTGTGTGGGGATCTGGCTTCCTTATAGAATAACGGCTGTCTGTAGATATTGATCCCTCCCAACCCAAAGGAAGATGCAGGAAGGAACTAAATTGAAGATAAGGAGCTGGGGCTACTGAATCAGCTATGCATCTGTGGCTTCTCTGTTTTATTTTTATTTTTTTTTAAATTAAAAACAAAACAATGATATTACAAAGATGCATACTAGGTCAAAACATATTGAGGGCTTGGAAAGGACCCATTATTTTGGATTATGTGTATCATTCTCTTCTTAGAATAGAAAATCAATAGTTGAGTATACACTTCTCCCATTTTACTTGTTTATTCTCATTCCTCCCCTCTTACACCTTTTCTCCTTGTCCTTCATGTCTCTCTGCGTTCTTTCTTATATTCATTTTGTGTTTTTCCTTCCCATTTCACAGTACTTTCCCCCTCCTCTTTATTCTTTCCTTCCTTCTTGCTGAACATTACATACCCCATCATCCCTTTACCTCCAGCCCCCTTTCCTCCCACTCCTATCATTACAATTAGGTCACCCAGGTATCCATGATTCCCTAAAGTCGCATTCCTCTACCCATCCTTCCTCTTCCCAGGGCTCCTTTATATTTCCTAGGTACCCTCTTGGGTTCCCTGATTCAATTCTAATGTATGGGGTTCTTTAGGGGGAGGGCAGGGCCACTTCCCACACAAAATCAAACAATGCTTGGGACACCAGCATGGTGTCCTAGAATTCAACAAGCCTGACACTATCTACCCAGAGGGAACATCAGGTCCCAAAGGTTGAGGCTCAGTCTTACAGGACTGTGCCTCCCCCACAAATTAAGCCACTGGTCCCAAGTCCAGATTGTCAGCTGTGCTTCTAACCAATAAAGTATAAATCAGAAAGTCCTACCACCTTCTCCTTCCTAGGGTTTGATTCACATGCTATACTGGCTCACAGAACTCAACACAGATTTTGCATACTAGATCACTGGTTCAGTATAAAAGGATATAACTCAGGAAAAGCCAGATGGAAGAGGTGAAGAGGGCAAGGTCTGGGGAAAGGGCAGGAGCTCCATGCCCCTCCCAGCACCTCCACATGGTCACCATCCCAGAACCTGCTCTGAACCCAGTCCTTTGGGTTTTTACAGAGGCTTCCTTAAATAGGCATGATTGATTAAATCATTGGCCATGGATTACTGGTTCAACCTTCAGCCCCTCTATAGAGAATACCCTCTATAATCACAGGACTGGTTCCCCTGGCAGTCAACCTGAATCTTTCAGTGTCTCCAAAATCCACCTCATTGACATAACAAAAGACACCTGTACCACGCTCAGTCCTTAGAAAATTCCAAGGGTTTTAGGAACCCTGTGCCAGAAACAGGGACCAAATACTTATTGCTTATTATAAATTACAACATCACATCTACTCTCAGCTACTGTTTTCCTCTTAGTGCTTTGTTGCCTGCTATTATCCCCTTCAATGTATTTCTCTAGGATACCACGACAGGTACTTTTTCCTTCTTATTGCATCCCATGGGGGAAACGGGTAGAGGTGGATGGATGGAGGTGGTGTGACCACAAGTGTGGCGAAAAATACAAAATTCACGTTAAAGCGAGAGTTGCTTACATAGTAACAGGGATTTGTGGGGCCCAATCCCATAGTTGAGATTTTTGTACTGAACTACATATGCCATTCTTGCTAACAAATGTTTGAAAACAATGAACTTTGCTGACCAAAGAAAAATAAAATAAAAGGGTTTAGTCTGAAAATTCTAGAAAAGGCTTAGAGCTGTTCTTTTTCAAGTGAATTTCATGTTTCCCTTTCATAATCCTTTCCTTGATTTATGGGTAGGTGTATTGTTGATATCATCAAGAAAGGCCGCTGCAGGCCTGGAAAGAGAAAAATATATGCTCCTATTATTGGGTTGACCAGAAAGTTTGTAAGATGTTACAGAAAAAAACTTTTAAAAAAGAAAAAAAAATTACTTATTTGGCTGTACCAGGTCTTTGTTGCGACATGTGGGATCTAGTTCCCTGACCAGGGATTGAACCCGGGCCCCTTGCATTGGGAGCATGGAGTCTTAACCACTGGACCACCAGGGAAGTCCCTTGAATGAGTGTTTTGGCTAATCCAATACTTCAGAATGTGCTAAGGTACCTCTGGTTCAGGAAGTTAACTCCTACTTTTGCAAAACTTCCACCTGCCATTCTTCTGTTCCAAAAAGAAAATAAAATCTGTGAGTCCAATCAAACAGCCATTACCCTAGTAACAAAAACACCCCTGGCCAGGTGCATCACGGTTCCCTGGAAAGGTGGTTAGTTTACATAGATACATGGAGGTAAAGCCTCCCCCTCTTTAAATATGTGTTCCTGCCTGGCAGTGACTAAAACCTAACGTGGGTTATTTGGTTAGTCTTTACATATGATTTTATTATGTGAGTACTTTTTTTCTCTCTCATCCACCTTTCAACAGGCTCAGAAATGAGAAAAAAAACTTTCATTTCTGAGGTTTCACGGCACAGCTGTCACCCTAATAGCTTGGGGCCCCACCTGCTCATGACTAATGAGCCTGCACACTTAGAGATCCTTGCCAGAGCCACCGCTTCCTAAGCGGAAGCCTGGCCACGGAAGCCTGGCCTCGCATGTGTTCATTGAAAGCCCCTATGAATCTAGATTTTTCTTCACTCTACCAATTCTCCCTGCTACTGCCCATTTCCGCAGGCGCTTCATAAAAAGTGACGCTCAGAACGCGATCTCAA
Organism: Oryx dammah; assembly: GCF_014754425.2. Taxonomy (NCBI): domain Eukaryota; kingdom Metazoa; phylum Chordata; class Mammalia; order Artiodactyla; family Bovidae; genus Oryx; species Oryx dammah. The sequence continues at coordinate 20,689,763 of NW_024070213.1, read as the reverse complement.
AATCCACCTACTCTCCCGCGTGCACTTATTTTCTTTGAAATTCTTTAAGATCAAAATTAGGTAGATGCCTGCTTCTACTACAATTTACAACTGCAAGTAATTCGTACTGAGCTGTAAAAAGCCACACAGTTAAACAGCAGTTGCAAGAGAACCAGACTACTTAACGACAACTTTACGGCTTAAGCTTACCTGGAGATTTGCCACTGGTGGGCCTCAGACTCTGCCTACATTTTTAAAACCCAGAAAGAATTCTAAGAGACTGAGACCATTCACCCGTGTGACAATTTCGTGTCTTGACTTGACTGGGGAGGGACACCACCAAGGGACTATAAAAGTCACTGCTGTCTTCTAAAGAATATTTAGCATATTCAGAAATGTTAGGTCTTGGGACTTCCCTGGTGGTCTGGTGGTTAAGCCTTCACCTTCCAACACAGGCAGTTGCGGGTTCAATCCCTTGTCAGGGAGCTAAGAGCCCATGTGCCTCACAGCCAGAAACCAAAAAACTATAAAACAGAAACAATATTGTAACAAATTCAATAAAGGCTTTAAAAATGGCCCACATCAAAAAATACAAAAATCCAAAAAAAAAAAAAAAAAAGAAAGAAATGTCAGGTTTTGAATGAAGGCTGATTCCCCTGCTCAAATGAAGAGCTCACAGAGTTGAGCTCATCAGCTTCTTTGGTGCTGGCAGGATGAACACCATGTTTGTGCACCGTGAAGTTCGGAGAACCAAGACTTGTCAATTTATCCCTGTGCTGATAGTGCAGCTCAATGACCAAAAAAGAGCAAATATATTACGATTCAAATAAAAATATACTAAAGCTTAAAAGCTCCTGGAGCTCTCCTCTTTAATATTTTACTGTCTACTGTCTACAGCATGTAGCACCTTGTCATGAAACTTTTTCACAGGGAAACCTAGAATGGCTGCTTCATTATCAAATGATACTGACTGCACAGGACAAAGGGCTAAAGAGCTACCCATCTTTCTTTGGTGTCTGCTTCTTCATCGTTCCCAACTACCAACTGATAAGTTTGTACGTTAAAAAATTTATTTTATTGAAATATAGTTGATTTACAATGTTGTGTTTCTGCTGTGGAGCAAAATGATTCAGTTATACATATGCATATATTATTTTCCATTATGGATTATCATAGGATATTGAATATAGTTCCCTGTGCTATACAGTAAGACCTTGTTTATTCATCCGATATATAATAGTTTGTATCTGCTCATCCAAAGCTCCCAATCCATCCCTCCCCTACCCCTGCCCTCTTGGCAACCACAAGTCTGTTGTCTATATCTCTGAGTCTGTTGCTGTTTTGTAGATAAGCTCATTTGTGATATTATTTTAGATACCACCTATAGTGGTATCATATGGTATTTGTCTTTCTCTTTAATTGGTAAGCTTCTTAATCTTCCTGCAGCATGTTCTGCAATATGACTGGAATACTGGAATACTATCAAACTTTTAACCCGTCCACCATCTTCCAAGCCTACTTTCATCTGAGGTGTGGACAACAGAAACTTCCTTCCATTAGACTTTTAGGTCCCAGAACCATGACTTCCAATTATTTCTTTATACCTCTCACTTAACTTGACTGCAAAGACTGTTCCCCAACTCGACATCTTGATTATACTGTTCTGCTGAGGGGCTATAGTGACTTGTCCCAAAAGTTAATTGCAGCCTCTTAGCAGAACAGTAAATATTAATAGACGATATCATTTCATGCTCATAACTCTATGAGGTAGACTGTCTGGTTTACAAAAGAAGAACTGAGATTTTGTGAGGTCCAAGGTTACTCCGGAAACAGTCATGGCTGCTCATTGCTTTTAGGACAAAGACCAATATCCTTAAGGTGACTTTGCCTCACTCTCCCTCACCATCTTCGCCCCTTGCAGTTCTATAACATGTTGCTCTGGTTTCCTGCCGCAAATTCACCAAATGTGAATCTGGCTGATCTTTCTATTCCTTTAAGACCATATCCTCTTCAGGGCTCAGAGTTTTCACACACCTTGTTCTCTTTCCCAGAAATAATCTTGCCTCCTCTTGACCCAACTAACTCCTGCTAAGCTTTTAAATCTCTTCAATGTATGCGAGAGACTAGGCCAAGTTTGCACGTTTTGTGCTTTCGAAGCCGCCTGGAGGGCCGCATGGATACACTTACTCTGGAGTGTAACTGTCTGTCTGAGTCATACCTGTCTCTCTCCCTGCCCCTGTCTCACTAAACCATAGTGGAGGAATAAAAAAGGTACAAAGCCATGAAGAGACAGAATGGGAGATGCAGCAGTGGCAGTTAAGAGGGGTACACAAGATTTTAGAGCATGAAAAACAGATGGACAACTGGGATCTCCTGGAGTACGAATGGCAACCCACTCCAGTATTCTTGCCTGGAAAATCCCAAGGACAGAGGAGCCTGGCGGGCTATGGTCCACGGGGTCACAAAGAGTCATGCAACTGAGTGACTGGGCACAATTGCTATCTGACTCAGTGGAGTGGGACGATTGAACCCTACCTGTCTGCGGGGCGATATGACAGCAAGAAACAAGCTGGTTTTCCTGGCAGAACCCCCCAAACCTCAGACACTAGAGGTTCTAAGTGCTTCTGAAGACAGGAGGGCAAGGGGAGGCACTGGGGGTGTCTGTACTCCATTGCCCCGCCCGCAGTCCAGAAGCTGCTCCTTTGGGGAGATGACAGAACATCTGCTGGCTGGAACCAGGTTTAGTCAGCAGATGAGAAGGCCCCGGAGAGAGGACAGGTGAACACAGGGGATTTTAGTGAGAATCCACATAATGACTGCTACAAGCTCAAGCCCCTGCCCAGCCAGGCTCCTTACAAGCCAGAGACCACAGGACTTCTTTGGGGACAAACTCACTTGCCCCCAAAACTTCTGGAGCCTCCCATGAGACAGCCAGATTCCCATCCAGCTGGACCCCAGTTGATCCCAGCAGGCATCAAGTCCAATCTGTGCACAATGAATTGCCAATCATCTTTTTGAATAGATGCCTAAGAGTCACCACCCAATTAAAAAAAAAAAAGACAAATCAAGTGGTGAAAAGTGCTATAAAGGAAAACAGCGCAGGGTAAAGAGGACAGGGAGTGAAGGCAGATACCATTTTGGATAAAGCTGTCAGAGAAGCTTCTCCAGGAGTTGATATTTGAGCAAAGACTATGCCATGGGAATAACCGGAGGAACAGCCTTATAGGCAGACAGATGGCAAGTGCAAAGGCCCTGAGGTGGTCTAAGAAAAGCAAGACCAGTAAGGCTGGAGAGGACTGAGCAGAACAAAAGGTGATACAGGAGAGGTGAGACTGGAGCAGTTCACGGGGTTTATCGGGTCCAGATCATACAGGGCCAGGTGGTTCATACTCAGAATGTTTCTAAATGTAACGGGAAGCCAGTGGAAGTTTTGTAGCAGTGAAATGACACTATTTGGTTTCTATTTTATAGCAGATTACTCTGCAGAAAATGGACTAGGTGGCTGGTGTTCATTCTTGGGGAAGCCTGACTCTCCCTCACTACACACTGTTATGAGCAACATGAAGGAAGGGGCCATATTTGTCTAGGTCCCCAATACACATCTAGCACCTCATAGGAGACGTACTCACCCAGTAAATTATCTGTTGAGAGGATGACTAACAGCAAAGGTAGAACTAAAATCAGTTCTGAGAATCTCAAGCTTGTGGTCCCTCTAACACACTAATTAGACTTCCAGAAAATATAAGGCTACCTAGCAGACAGTCCTATGGTACTTTAATACAATTTTGATGAAGCCCATGACGTAATAATAATAATATCTTAGTTCCGTCTATAGCTATTATGACATCACTGCAATCTATTTTAAGGTAAGAGTACTTTGAAAATGGCAATTATTCTTATGTAGACAAATTGTGCTAATTAGTGTTTATAATGACAGCCTCTATTTATAACCTGTTCCAGTTAATCCCAGTCTACAATATGAACTCAAACATAAAACCAACAGTAAGTTATATTGCAAACAGGCCTTCTTTTTTCCCAAGTGGCCCAGACTAATTCGTTATTTTACATTTCCATATTTAAAGCTTATGCTGAGGCATTTTTTAAAAAACGTTTTTCCTCGCCTTTAAGTATATGCAGTATCATTCATCAATGATAATTTACCACTTTGAAAATCAATACTCAAATCATGAGGACAGCTGATCCTTAAAATAAGGTGAAAACGTTCACAACTTTTATGCACTTTACACTGTCTAAAACCTTGTTCCTTTTTTACCTTTATGATTCATTTATTCAACAAACATGTACCAAGACTATATGCCAAGAATGGAAAAATATCATGTATACAAAGATAAACAATGGTCTCTGTCTTTTAGGAATCTAACAGGCAGACTTCTTATCAGCCAACAAATTTCTTCCTGGCTAATTGTAATTTTTTTCATGCTTCCCTAATTTGCAAGAATGTAACCACAAAACCCCACCTATAAATAGTCCAGTTCATTGATTTATTCTGATGCTGCAATGATCATTTCTTATTAAGAAAGCAAGAAAGACCCCCAGCTTGTGGCAGAAGTTTGGGGAGGTGGGACTCATAGAAGCTTCCACTGAATGTAGGACACTTTGGAAAGGAAGGCCACCATAGCCCCTAACCAGGAAATAACACCTGTTAAGAAACTTGTAGAAAAATGAACTTGGCTTGGGGCAAGTCAAGTGATTAAGAGACATTCTTCCAGTAACTGTCTAAGCAAATGGGAATAGCTAGAAAGAGGACGAGGGGGTCAATTATTTTTATTATATGACAAGGGCAGGGCCAGTAGTAGAGGCTACAGGTCACCAGGGCGAATTCAGCCTAATTATGAGACCAAGCTTTTAAACTATAAGCTGGGCTATGAGAGTCACCTACAGAAACCTATAGAATTCTCAACACTGGAGATATTCAGAGTTCAGTTTCACTCCAAGGGATGAGTTAGGAATAATTAACTTGGCCCAAATGATAACAAACAACAAAATAAAGCACCAGAGGTCCAGAGCAGGTCAAATGAACATAATGCCTACTGTGAGAACTATGTGCTCAAGGTTGGTCGTCCTGTGGTACATAAAGATAATTTACACTTGGTGTTAAGAGAACCACGTCACATACATAGTCAACTGTGTCTACCAATGACAAGGATTAATTAAAATTCCCTGTCCATATGTGATGGCTGAAGTGTCTATAGTAGTCATGAACCCATAACATTGAAGAGTCATAGGGATGTATTTTAACATGATGAGAAAGAACCAGATTTAATATGATTAGGAAGAACCTCAAGACATGTTTCAGAGCCCCCTCAATGCTTCCAGACAGAAGATCCCTGCAGACACCAGTCTCTTTAGAAATCTAATCAGGGGACTTTCCTGGTGGTCCAGTGGCTAAGACTCTGTGCTCCCAATGTAGGGGGCCCAGGGTTCCATCCCTGGTCGGGGAACTAGATCCCACGTGCTGCAACTAGGACCCAGTGCATCCAAATATATATATATATAATTTTTTTTTTAAAGAAATCTAAGTAGTCCATTTAACTGTGAGGGCTGATCTAGGACAACTTGCTGATCACAAGTTTTTGCTTCGAGAAAATGCTGCCGAGTGAGACTCTTGAGGCTTCTGTACATTTGTACATTCTTGCCCTCTCAGACTCTGAGAAAGCTGGGATGGACCTTCCCAGCCTTTAGGGCAGCTGAAGTTTGGAGGTTTAAGTGATTAGTGTTATCAGACCTCTGCAGCGTCCTCACCAACAGGAAGTTTCCGCAGAGTTTCCATCACCGGAAATTTCCTGTGAGGAAGCCCTTACTGCACAAACAAAGAGCTCCTCAGCACCCCTACCCGACCCCCACCAGAACCTGCAGAGGTGGCAAAGGCAGAGTGGGCAGACAGGGGTGGGTGTAAACAGGACCTGAGGGGCAGGGGCAGACAGCATGGGGAGAAATGCAGGGGAACAAAGAAGCCCTTTTACTTCCTTTGGCCTGGAGTTTGTCAGAACGTTGCTTACTAACTGGTTGCTTACTAACTTTCACCTCTTGGCCTGACCACACTGAATTTGGAGAGAAAAGACCTAAGGAGAGTGAAGGGTCTGCTGGTCAACCTCCACCCTTAACCTCCGACTCTGTTTCCCCCAACTGTATAAGGGAGGATGGTGATGATTAAATGAGACAGTTTAATCCATACATTAACATTGGTGAACTATAGGTGGCTCACGCTTGTGTGCTACGTTGCTTCAGTCGTGTTTGACTCTCTGTGACCTTATGGACTGCTGCCCACCAGGCTCCTCTGTCCATGGGATTCTCCAGCCAAGAATATTAGAGTGGGTTGCTGTGCCCTCCTCCAAGGGATCCTCCTGACCAGGGATTGAACCCACATATCTTATGTCTACCTGCAGTGGCAGGCAGGTTCTTTACCACTAGCACCACCTGGGAAGCCATAGGTGGTTCAGTGGTAAAGAATCTGCCTGCAATGTAGGAGACTCAGGCAGGAGACAGGGGTTTGATTCCTGGGCTGGGAAGATACCTTGGGGAAAGAAAAGGGCAACACACTCCAGCATTCTTGCCTGGAAAATCCCAATCCATGGGGTCACAAAACAGCCAAACAAAACTGGGCGGTGAAACAAAAACAAGAACAAAAGTATCATATAAATGTAAAATAGGACTAGCCTTGTGGCTCAGCTGGTGAAGAATCTGTCTGCAGTGTGGGAGACCTGGGTTCGACCCCAGGGTTGGGAAGATCCCCTGGAGAAGGGAACAGCTACCCACTCCAATATTCTGGCCTGGAGAATTCCATGGACTCTATAGTCCATGTGGTCGCAAAGGGTCGGACGCGACTGAGTTTCACTTCTTCACTTCATCATAACAGTATCTCCACTACAGCAAATGCCGGATGACAGTCTGTTACCTGAAGAATAGCTTGGTCTCTCCCTGGGATGACTGTTCTGATTCCCAGTCTCTGTCAAGACCCTCGGAATGAATCAGAGCACCAGCTGTGGTAATGGAGCACTCTGATTACACACCTGGATATTTGGGAGGAGGCATCAAGATTTCTTAAACAAGCTTTTATTTTCCCAATTGTAAGGAATATCTCCAAAATGTAGGAAACTGGCCTGAATGCTCTAGGCCATAGCCAGAGAGCAGCCTCCTGAATGAAGTCAGATAACTTTGGGGAAAAAAAAAAACTTTGCCAAGATCAGAGTTTTAGAAAGAAAGTTCAATTGAGAGGTCTATTTTGCTCTCTTCCAGTGAATTCATTTCTCTGTTCACATATTTGCCATTCTCATGCAGGGAGTCTCCTCGGAATAACGTAAAACAAAATCACTCGTCCCCCATGATGAGGACAACTTTTCAGTGAACACAGCTGATTCTTTGTCTCACCTGTATTTTTAAATTTTATTTTTAAAACCATGATATATTGATACTTGTGGGCTTCCCTGGTGGCGCAGTGATAAAAAATCTGCTTGCCAACGCATGAGATGCAAGAGACCTGGGTTTGATCTTTAGGTTGGGAAGACCCCTGGAGGAGGGCATGACAACCCACTCCAGTATTCTTGCCTGGGGGAATGCCACGGACAGAGGAGCCTGGCGGGCTACAGTCCAGGGGGGTCACAAAGAGTTGGACATGGCTGAGCAACTGAGCACATATTGATACTTACACTACTTGAGGGGGTAGACTCCAAACTCAGACAATGTTTGCCACATAATACTCTGGCTTTTTAATTGTTTCTGGTGAACCTCTGGCCACATAACCTTGAAGAAAATTTTAAAACCGGAACCTGACATTTCAAGATAATTCTGCAGGTTCATTCTTTCAAGGGTCAATACCACTGTCTTTTGTTTACTGACCTGTTGCAAAAACAGGCCTGCATTTCAAGTTTCTAGACTACAAAGAGGGGAATCCCCCCACCCAAGAGAGAGGGAGAAAAAAGAAAATTCAACTTTTGAAGAAAGGAGGCCATGAAAACAGAGACTAAACATGTGACAGTGGAGCCTGTAGGTCAAATAACAAAAAAGGACAATACAGTCAGTCAACAGAGCACACAGACACGTATTTTTAATAATAACAAATGATGTTCAGCCTGGTTGGTATGGGACTGTATGATATTATCACGAGTGTCTTTTGTTTCAGCCCCATCGTGTGAAGGCCTCCCTGGAGCATCCCCTTAAAATCAAGTGGGTTCCACTTTACAAGCCTTTATTGACCACAAACCATGAGGCAGATGTGGACCCTGTCCCTAGAAGTCACTTTCTAGCAGGTGACGTGGACACAGCACTGAGTAGCATACAGCAATGAATTCCTGTCCAGGGACCAGCCCTGGAGAGGACAGGGGTTCTGCCCATCAGGGGAGAGGGAGAGGGATGGATGGCGAGGCAGGTGATGCACAAGAGGACAAGGTCCTGCTGTGTGACCCAGAACACAGCGTGGACTACTGTCAGTCCTTAGCTGGTCACTCCCCTCCCCCACCCCAGGTGAAACTCCCTAAGGACATAAGCTGCTACCAGGCTGCGACTGGTTCTGAAACTCAAACATAGCCCTCCCATTCAGAGATGGACTCCCAACAGCAGTGAGTGGAGGCTGTAAAGAAATAAGTACTTGGATGCAAAACAGAAGCTCTAGGACAAACTTCCTTCAATGCAAATCATTGGAGCTGAGCCTCAAAAGCCTTCCCTCTGACTCAGGCCAGAACCACATCTCAGTGACTTCCAATTTGTACCAATGAGAGACTTGAGGGAAAAATCCATCTAACTCTCTCAGCCTCTGCCTTGGGTTCGGCACTTTTCTGTCCATGATTTAATTCTCACCTCAATTCTGAGAGAGGAATTTTTTTTTTTTAATTCCCCAGGTTAGGCAGAGAAACTGCAAAGAAGAGAGAGAAAGTGACCTTCCCTTTTAAGGACTTTTCCTTCCTAAGTTGGGGCTCAGAAAGCTAGTCATGGTCTTACTGGCCTTGACAAGACCTGCCAGCAACCTCCTAGCCAAAGTGCCACAGAAGTTTCCCAGACATTCGGCGTGGGGGCAGGGGGTGAGGTCCAGCTCTATTGGTCAGACCACTCGGGCTGAGAAGTGTGGCTATGAGGCATTCCTCAGAACTTCATACTTGATTGAACCAACCAAATGCAGGGTTCTCCTATTGGTTTTGGTCACGCTTATCAGCTGGATTTATCACTCTTGTCTTTCATTATAATCCGTAACAGCTCATGTTTTCTGAGTCAAATAGAAATAAATCAAACACCCAAATGTCTACTACTCTTTTGTATCTGGGAAGAACAAACACTACCTACTCCAAGGCTTGGATACCAGTAGTCATGAGGGAGACTTGAGGCTGATGAGTGGATTCCAACTAGTTGGGGGTGCTCAAGAGGAGGTAGGTGCTTCATGCAGGCTCACCAGGCATGGGGTGGGGGGCAGAAAGACACACACGGACAATGGGACACTGCTTGTTTGGGAAAACCCTAAGGAAGTGTCTGGAATGCTGTGAAAGATGGGAGGCAATGAGGGAGTTCTCTTGGCAAATTTTAAAGCTGTATTAGCCCATTCTCTCCTCAACCTACATGGATAAAAATGTCTGTGGGTAGCTGTCTCCTCTTCTTCCTCTCCCTTCCCCCTCCTGCCTTTAGTTAATTGCAGCTGTGGTCAAGGGCCTGCAGCCAGAAGTCCCACAATGCACTCCTCCACAGGAAGTTCCCAAGATCTCTTCCTGAACAGGAAATTTCCTGTGGTCCAACAGACATTCCTCTCAGCGTTTATCACTCACATACATTTGTTTTGGCAGATACTGGGTCTTGGGTAAGAACAACAAGAAACGGTTGGAGGGAAAGCTACCTTGGGCAAAAAAAAAAATTTTTTTTTAAAGCAGTTATTGTCAGGAGAAGAACGTGTGACTGAATTAACTCCCATCTCAAAGGAAAATAAATAACCTTCAAAATGGACTCAAGAGATCTGAAATGTAAGAATGTAAATGTGAGAATGTAACTATCACTCCCATGGCTATGTAACATGTGAACTTTAATTTGTAACTCACAGTGAAGACACATTGGCTTTTGTGTGTGTGTGTGTTGGGGGGGTGGTTGGTGCACAGTGGCAGGGACCAACTTCAAAGCACTTAGCAAAATTTCACTTAGAGAAAATTTTGGTCCTGATAATTAGCATGGCTACAAAGTGATTTAGATTTCAAACACTTGTTACAACTTCCTTACCTTTAGGCCCTCTGCCTGTTCAGTCACTCCAGTCATGTCCAACTCTTAGCGACCCTATGGACTGTAGCCCGCCAGGCTCCCCCGTCCCTGGGATTTTCCACGCAAGAATACTGGAGTGGGTTGCCATTTCCTCCTCCAGGGGATCTTCCCAACAAAAGGACTGAACCCACGTCTCCTCCATGTCCTGACTTGCAGGCAGGTCTTTACCCATTGAGCCACCTGGGAAGCGCTACCAGTTATGCCCTAATAGAACGTATTTCCTCATTTCAGAATCCTTCCTATCTCCCACCACTTCTAAGGCCTCAGTCTACACTTTTCTGAGTGTCTCAGAAACCAGTTGTTTCACATCTGTCTTTCTTCCCTGTAGCTGAGTCCCCAGTTTGGGAAGCTACAATAGGCAGGAAGAGAAAGGTGTGAGGACTTGAGAATGACCAGCATCATTTTCCCTCCTAACTGGTGTTTCTGACTCCCGTCTTACCTTACATCATTCTTCACAGAATTCCCAAGGTATTTTTTCTAAATACGAACAAGGAGCATGTCACTTCCTTGCCTAAACTCCTTCAAGGACACCCACAGGTTTGAGGGTAAAATTTAATTCCATGCCCTGTGCACTAAGCACAGCAGGCCCTTTCGGCCTACCTTCCCAGTTTTATTTTCCTAGCATGCATCATTTCTTTTCGTCTTCCTTAGACCCACCTTAACCTTGACGTTCCTTCATTTGCTGCTGTTATTCAGTTGCTAAGTCGTGCCTGACTCTTTGTGACCCCATGGACTGCATGTGCAGTTCTCCTCTGTCCTGAATATCTCACGGACTTTGCTCAAACTCATGTCTATGGAGTTGGTGATGCCATCCTCTGCCATCTCATCCTCTGCTGCCCCCTTCTCCTCCTGCCTTCAGTCTTTCCCAGCATTAGGGTCTTTTCCAGTGAGTCAGTTCTTCACATCAGGTGGCCAAAGTGCTGGAGCTTCAGCTTCAGCATCAGTCCTTCCAGTGAATATTCAGGAATGATTTCCTTTAGGATTGACTGGTTTGATCTTCTTATAGTTCAAGGGACTCTCAAGAGTCTTCTTCAGCACCACAGTTCAAAAGCATCAATTCTTCAGCACTCAAGCATCTTTACAGTCCAACTCTCACATCTCAATATGCCTACTGGAGAAACCAGTCCTTCATGATTCCACCTTAAACACGTTCTCTTTCCCGAAGGCACTTGCTTCTCCTCTGTGAATCAATGACATGAACTGCATCCCTGATCACCCTATATTTTAACTTGCTGGCTAGTTATCTGTCTTCCACAGAGGCAAGGTCTTTGAGGGCAAGAACCATCTTATTTACATTTGGAATCAGTACAAAGGACTGTGCCTAACACATAATAGTTGATAGGTATTTGTTAGAAAGATAGTCTGAAGCGTAAAGATACTCTTTTTGTGTGGTAAGAAAAGCTAGGGGAATATTCTTTTGTTTCTACTATAAATTAACAAAACAACAGACCACACAAAGCTATCTTGCTGCTGGTACTGCTAAGTCACTTCAGTCGTGTCCGACTCTGTGTGACCCCATAGATGGCAGCCCACCAAGCTCCTCTGTCCCTGGGATTCTCCAGGCAAGAACACTGGAGTGGGTTGCCATTTCCTTCTCCAATGCATGCATGCATGTTAAGTTGCTTCAGTCGTGTCCGACTCTGTGCGACTCCATGGACAGCAGCCCACCAGGCTCCTCTGTTCACGGAATTCTCTAGGCAAGAGTACTGGAGTGGGTTGCCACTTCCTTCTCCAAAGCTATATTGTGTCGTAAGCATTCGAGCAATCTTGTATTTTAGTCTATGAAACCCACAGAATTGAAATCCTTTCCCTCAGGCCATGCAGTCTTGGGATGTCCATTTTCTCCTGTGTGTAACATCAGCCCTATTTATTTTACTTGGGTTTTAGCTGTAGTGGGATGCCTGGTGGTCTGCCCTTATGACCCTATAATCTTTCTTGCTGGGCTTACTTAACCCCTTTCTCTGTAAGTTCAGACTTGCCCAGATTCCAGGCCCAAACCTATCCTTTATTAAAAACAAACCAAAAAAGCATCTTCTAAGGGGTCAGGGTAATATAGGGGTAGCAGTATACTATTAGGTACAAAATAAGCTCCAAGGATATAACATACAATGTGAGGGATACACATTAACTGCTATCTGCTTCTGGAGCCATGTTTCCAAAGTTAACGCTAGACCCCAGATCTCAACTACCAACAGTTGGCTTGCCTACCATGCTCACCAATGACAGTCCCAACTTTCCTCCCATGGTCTGATATGGAAACTTTCCCAATTTCCCTGACTCTGTGGGCACAGCTGAGGTCTGGAAACTGAATTTCTGAAACAGAACAATCTTTCATTTCTACAATTCCAGTGCCTAGACTAGAGTTAGGTGTTTGTATGACTAAAAATACTAGTATCTGAGAGAATGAACCGGCTCTCAGAAACAGCCCTATGAATGGCACGAGTTGGATTTGCTGGAAACATCACAGTGGAAGACCAACGAAAGATGTCCAGGTTTTTACAGGAGATAGAGGATCTGAAGAAAGGATGTCTAAATGCTTCTCAAGAAGGAGGAGGGACTTCCCTGGTGGTCCAGTGGATAAACATTCACCTTACAATGCAGGGGACGTGGGTTTGATCCCTGGTTGGGAAATTAAGATCCCACATGCCGTGGAGCAACTAAGCCTGCACTAAGCCTGTACGCTGCGACCACTGAGCCTTTGCACCACAACTGGAGTCCATGCACCACAGTGAAAGATGCCACATGATGCTACGGAGATCTTACGTGCCACAGCTAAGAGCCGACGTAGACGAATAAATAAATATATCCTAAAAAGACGGAGATAAAGCCCTCCTTTAAGGAATTATCCCACAGTGCTGTTCAATTCCTTAAAACAGAAGAGATGAAGGAAGCTTGTAGAGAGAAAACCTGTCAACACACAATCTCAGTGTCCTTGGTGGGTTCCAGGCATGGACAATACACAGCTAGTGCTCTGTTTCAATGCTAAGGGATCCAACTCTGTGAATATACAGCCACTGAACTCTAAATAGGTCAGCTGTATGGTCTGTCGATAAAGTTGTTATAACAGAGTAAGCCCACCACATGTGTCTAACTGCAGGTCTCCCGCCCCATCAGCCTTGACTGTGGACATCTCCACCATGTCTTACACACAGTGCATCTCAGTTATCCCACGTTAGGGATCAAATCCAAGGGTAAGTACTTTTCTTAATCTAACAGTTATTTATGGGGATCCTCTTTGGAAGGAATGATGCTAAAGCTGAAACTCCAGTACTTTGGCCACCTCATGCAAAGAGTTGACTCATTGGAAAAGACTCTGATGCTGGGAGGGATTGGGGGCAGGAGGAGAAGGGGATGACAGAGGATGAGATGGCTGGATGGCATCACTGACTCGATGGATGCGAGTCTGAGTGAACTCCGGGAGTTGGTGATGGACAGGGAGCCCTGGCGTGTTGCGATTTATGGGGTCGCAAAGAGTCGGACACAACTGAGCGACTGAACTGAACTGAACTGCACTGATTGGCTTCATTAGTGAAAATCGCTCAGTCGTGTCTAGCTCTTTGTGACCCCATGGACTATACACTCCATGGAATTCTCCAGGCCAGAATACTGGAGTGGGTAGCTGTTCCCTTCTCCAGGGGATCTTCCCAACCCAGGGATCAAACCCAGGTCTCGCGCTTTGGAAGCGGATTCTTTACCAGCTGAGCTACCAGGGAAGCCCTTCATTAGGGGATGTACCAAAAATGGCGTTTACTGAGTCAGACAAATTAATAAACTGTACCTGACTTTACTCTAATATACAGGGGAAACAAATGGTAAGTGATAGATAAGAACCTTTAAGACAATCTGGACCTTATAATGCCTGTGGTCACTCTGGGAGAGCTGGTCAGTTGTTTCCACTTTTATTCCTGCCCCACCAGGCAGGGTCGAGAAGACATGGGTCAAGATTCTTACTCTGCTACTTACTAGCTCGAAGACCTCAGACGAGTCATCTATCTTGCTTACCAAGACTGTTTCCCCATCTGTAGGCTATGGGTAACACCAACTGGCTTGTGGGTTGTTGTGAGGGCTAAGGAAAATGACAAATGTCACGGGGCTGGTATGTAACACTGTGAAGATGAATCATAACAGGTGAATGTGAATCTTGGCCAAAGAGGAGAAGATGACTTATTCAATGTGCTTTTCTCCTTTCCTTCATGCTCGGGGCAGAAAAGCCTCAAACTCAATCTACCCTCTTGACTCCAATGTATCACAACCAGTCCTTTTTGTATGAGTTTCATTTGCAACGTCTTCCTTCTATACAGGTCAGTAGCTGAACTGGAGACTGGGATGTCTGCATTTTATTTGTGTAAAGAGGAGTCTTCACTCAGAGACAAAGGGGAAAAAATCTGAAGAATGTGGTCAAGGTCATCTGAGCATCACCAGCTGGAAGGATGGATTTGCTGTGGATGCTCAGATCAAGTTCACTGTGTTATCTTCCTAGGCTTTCTGAATTTGAGCTAACAGATAAGGGTGGGGGCCTCTTTGCATCTTGGCCAGCAATCACTGGGTTCTCACTATGGGCCAGGCACTGTACTCAGTGAATGTCTTTAGGAAGTCAACTCTATAACCTGCAGTGGCTCCCAACTGTAACTCAAGATGTTCCATTCTGGCTCCAAGACTTCCCATGTGGTGGCTTGATTTCCCTGGAGAGTGTCCCTCCTCCATGAGTCACTACCAAGGCCAGAGCAGCTGGTGTTCTGCTGCTAACAGGGCTCTGGTTCCAAGGACGGGGAATTGCAGGCAAGAAGTTTCCTAAGGCAGGCCATGCCCTGGGGCACCCTGTCCATCAATGGATGGACAGAGCTCTTGGACATCAGTATCAGGGTCCCCTCCAATTTTATCCATGTTTAAATTTATCTTTTAAATATATTCTTCTTTAATTGCTCTTGTTTTGTTTTTACAAATATTACACTCTGAGGTTCAATTTGAAGGAAGCAGTCATAGAGATTAAAGGAAAAAAATAGCACCAATGCAATTTGCATCCAATGACACACACACACAAACGCGTGCATGCAGACAGTCTGCGCATGCAGACTCTAGACAACTCTTGAACAAAGAACCTTGAACAATAGAAGGTTAGGCAAATAACATAGGATTTATGCCATTTTCTAGAGGGGTGCCATGAACACCAATGAAATATTGCCTTGGTCCATTCAATGGTCACAAAACATGATAAGATGTGTAAGATGATTAATTAAGTTTTGTGGGCAGTTACAATGAACATAGACCGTGTGGTTCTTTCCTTTGAAGTATTTACTCCCAAATGGGAGAGAGAAAACAAATAAATGTATGCATCAATAGCCAATACCACTGACATCTGCATGAGGAGATAACAAGGTACCATTTGTCTCTGGGAACCACCAAGGAAAATAATGGCTCTCTCCTGCCAACATCCAGACTCCTAATGAAACTGATGCCCACAAATCCGAGATGACTGTTATTCTGCATAGCCCTAACAAAGGGGCAACAGTTTCTCATAAGGCTAAAATGATCTTGAGCGATTAAACATATAGGTGCAATGAAATCCACAGGTATGAGAATCAGGTGCCTTGAGCAACGCTGACTTCTCTGCTCACTGAGTATCTCTCCTTCGATTCCACAGCTAGCAATGGGAGGCTATTTTTAATTTCTGAGGCTTTAGACAGCTGAGTCTGGTTAGAATAAGATATCTAAGCACGCAAGCATCAGTCAGGCACCAAACACCCAGAGCTCACATTATAAAACTTGCTTGTACCCACACAGCAGAGAAAAGAACGTGCTCCTGGAGTCCCTGGACCAGAATGGTCAAAATTGTCCTGAGCATTAGCATTAGACAGGGGCTGGCTTTACAGGCAGCATCTCCTCTGTCTTTGAGCTCAGCCAGCATGCAGGTCCCACAGCTATTTTAAGTGCACCTTGGAGCTACTTCTACCAGCACACCCACACTGAGGTCTAGGATGGAGAGAGAGAAAGGGGCAGAGGGAGGGAAGGAGGCTGAGTGACTGACTGGGCTTTACTGCTCCTTCCCCGGACTTCCGTGGACTCCCATTGTGCTTCTAAGAAAGCAGGATTCAGCGGGCGTCAGTGCTGTGGGCTATATTTATCCCCATCCAGCTGCCCAGTTGCTGAGCTTTTCACAATTACAAACAGCGGGAGAACAAGATGCCTTCCAGAGGGACCGTTTTCTCATGGTATTTATTCTAGATCTCTCTGGGATGATCTCAGCAGTCATATCTTTTTGATAAAGGAAAAAAGAAAAGGGGAGAAGGAAAAACCCAGAGGTAGTGGGCACAGTTCTCTGGTGCAAAAGAGGGTTATTTCTTCTAGACACAAAAGGAGGATGGTACCTTCCTCCCTGGGCTTTCTTTACCATGCAGCCAGGTTGATACCTGGGAAATCGACCAAAGAGTCAAACAGAACCGCACAAGGTAACTGCAAGTTGAGGTAGCTATGCATCCCTGGCTTTCTTTCCCACCTTCCAAGTGGCAAACCAGAGCAGAAGGTATTAACAGAGGCAGGGAGGTATGCTGCTGGCTTTGGAATCTGATTTGGACTGAATCCTAGCTGCCACTGTCCATCTGTGTGACCTTGAGTAATGTCCTCGAGTTTTCTGAAGTCACCTGTTCTAATAGTCCCTTGAGAGAGTAACTTGGTTTTTATGAAATGACATGCAGAAGGAAGAGTGGGCATCCATTGGCTTCCTCTGAGTTTTTCTAAAACACTTTCTACAGTCCTGCCCAGCCCTGTCTGGAGCATAATGTCCTCTGGACCAGGCACCTGGAGTGAGCAGCCCAAGGAAGTCTAGAAAACTACGTCTAATGGACCTAGAGGTTGTTTTACTGAGTGAAGTAAGTCAAACAGAGAAGGAGAAATGTGCTATGACATCCCTTATATGTGGAATCTAAAAATGAAAGGATACAAATGAACTTATTTACAAAAAGAAAGAGACTCACAGACTTGAGAACTAACTTATGGTTGCCAGGGGGCAAGGATGAGGGGAAGGGATAGTTAGGGAGTTTGGGATGGACATGTACACACTGCTATATTTAAAATGGATAATCAACAAGGACCTTCTGTACAGCACATGGAACTCTGCTCAATGTTATGTGACAGCCTGAATGGGAGAGGAGTTTGGGGGAGAATAGATACATGTATATGTATTGCTGAGTCCCTTTTTTGTTCACCTGAAGCTATTCCAAAATGGTTAATTGGCTAAACACCAATAGAAAATCAAAAGCTTAAAAAAAATTCGGTAAATTAAAGTGAAGTCGCTCAGTCGTTTCCGCCTCTTTGCGACCCCATGGATAGGAGCCTGCACCAAGCTCCTCTATCCATGGGATTTTCAAGGCAAGAGTACTGGAGTGGGTTGCCATTTCCTTCTCCAGGGAATCTTCCCGACCCAGGGATCGAACCCAGGTCTCTCACATTGTAGACAGACGCTTTACCATCTAAGCCACCAGGGAAGTCAAATAAAAAAAAGTTGCTCAGTCGTATCCAACTCTTATGGAATTCTCCAGGCCAGAGTACTGGAGCGGGTAGCCTTTCCCTTCTCCAGGGTATCTTCCCAACCCAGGGACTGAACCCAGGTCTCCCACATTGCAGGCAGATTCTTTACCAGTTGAGCCACATGAGAAGCCCAAAAAAGGGGACGCTGTGGCTGCATGGGCCGGGAAACGAACCCGGGCCTCCCGCATGGCCCGCGAGAATTCTAGCACTGAACCACCCATGGATGTACAATGCTCAGGGCAATGCCTGGCACATAGCCAGCATGGAGTGTTTGCTATTATTATTTCACCCACCAAAAGCTCTGATATTATTCTCTACTGTTCCAACACTAGAATGCAGAATTTCAAAATACTTTAAAAAAATAGATTTTAAAGGATTATTCCTTAGAGTCAAATGTTAAAATTTTTACAGCCTAAAGTATTAGCAGATGTGAACTTGGTTATTCTTTAGTAGTGCATCCCCCCACCCCACCAACTAGGATTTCTACCAATTATACTATAATCATATAACATACAATTCTATCATTCTATTTCCTATTCTATAAATTATTTTTCCAACACTGACTGCCTTTGTTAAACAAAGGGTTGCTATTAATTCTCAAATAAAATAACTGTTTAGAGCTTTTTGAGTCACTTAGATGGAAATAAAACCTAATGCTTTTTAATTTCCTTCCTTTTCTCTCCCTTTACTGCAAATAAGGGTTATTTGGTCTTACAGTAGATGAATGAAAATTGAACCCCATTAGCAGATAAGACCTGAATCTGAACAAGGATTAATTTAAATGTAATCTATCAGAATCACATGGCTCCCATTCAAGAGTGTGGATTTTGTCTAAAGTAAGTGCTTTAGCTGACTCTGGCCAATACTTCTGCCACTGTGAGAGCAGGAATAAAGGCATGCCTATCCACACGAACCTCCTCTAACTCTCTCCAGGTAAAACCTGATTTGAACAAAGGGACAAAACAGCATAAAGAAAGAGAGCAACACATTATCTAACTGTTCTATGCCGGGGCTTCCCTGGTGGTCCAGTGGTTAACACCCCGTATTTCCACTGAAGGGGGTGCGGGTTCAACCCCTGGCAGGGGAACTAAGGTCCCCCATGCAACACAGGGCGGCCAAAAAACCCAAAATCCAATAAAAATAAATAAATGCTATGAACAGAAAGAGGGCCAAGCACAACCTTCAGTTTCCAAGCTCTGTGTGCATGTATTTACTGTGTGTGTGTATGCATACATGTGTGTGTATACATGATTGCATGCATGTGTATATATGTATATAAATATATTATATATAAAAATATATAAATATAAAATACATTTATTTGTTTGTATACGTACTTTGTTCCTCGTCTCAGCTCTCAGGACTGACTCCTTTGCTATCTTCTTGAACTACCCACCACATGACAAGTGCCATCAATGATGAACTGACGTCTTCTTTCCTCCAAAGGGGTCCTTGAAATGTCTCACTTATTTCTTCTCCCCAAAACTGGAGTTCTAACTTGTTATGTGCTTAAAATCCATACTCGAAGATTCTAATCAAGTAGGTCCAGGGTGGAAAATGGAATCTTTGTAAAAAGCTCATCAGGTGACTCTCTTATACACCTGGACCTGAGGACCTTGGTTTAAGTGCTGGGAAACACAGAAGTGTTAACAAGTATGGAAATAACAGTAGAGATTAACACCGACATGGTGCTATGTAGTGGTCATGGTACTAAGAGCTTTACAGAAGCTAACTAGTCTGTTATTAGCATGTTGATTTCTCTATTGAATTAAAAGGTACTGGTGTAAAAACAGAACTGGGTTTTATCTAAATTATTCCTTTGAACTGTAGACCCAAAACAACTGGGAAAAGAAGAACAGAAAACCCCCAAAGTTAGTATAAGGAAAGAAATTGTAAAGATCAGAGCAGAAATAAATGAAAAAGAAATGAAGGAAACAATAGTAAAGATTAACGAAACTAAAAGCTGGTTCTTTGAGAAAATAAACAGAATTGACAAACCATTAGCCAGGCTCATCAGAGGAAGAAGGAAGAAGAATCAAATCGACAAAACTAGAAATGAAGAAAGAGAGGTTACAATAGGCAATTCAGAAATACAAAGGATCATGAGAGACTGTTATGAGCACCTATATGCCAATAAAGTGGACAACCCGGAAGAAACGGACAGTCTCAGATTATTCCTTTGATTTCTTATAACAAAGGAGATGAAACAACTTGTTTCCATTCACTGGACATAGGAACACAAAGAGATAACTACCTGCCCCTTAAGGAACAACTTACAAAAATTATACATAAGCAACATTTGTGATACAAGTTGAACTTGTCAAGGTTTAACAAAAATTATTGATAGTAATAATTTCAACTGACAGTGAAGTTTCTTCCTGAGAAGGTTTAGGTTGACATATATAAGAAACATATATTTTAGACAATCTCCCTATGGCAGAGAGATGGTCAGTTTATCAGAGTTTGAAGAGGTTAATTTTAGCTCTACTCTCTTTTCCTAGACTCCTCTAAAACAACAGCAAGAGATTTTTAAGAAGACACAAAGACAAAGACACCAGGAAGAGGAGATGAGAGGAAGAAATTACGGGGGAAAGGGTGGAGAATGAAACAGAAAAACAAGCCAGAAACTTGAAAGCAGGTGAACCAATGGTAATTTACTTTGAAGAGCCGGGAAGGCAGAATTATATAGTCATAGACGGGAAAGCTGTGAAATAGTTCAATGTAGAGGGCAGCAGCCTGGAACTAGTGGTGTGGGTTACATCTGAAATCTTGGACCATCGTATTACTGCACCTCCCCTACCCTGGCAGGAGATTACAAGTTCATGCCCTAGAGTCAGTAAAATATAATACATCCCAAAGAGTTGACGCCAAAATGACAAAGTGGAATTAACTGAACATTTATACATGGAGGATTAAAAGAATGTGTGTACACTGACCATTGAGACCTCCCAACCCCTTCCCCCACTGCACTCCCAGGATGTCGGCAGCTGGACTTAAATGGTCTCTAGGATGGTTACGGAAGCATCGTTCATCTCTGGGGAATCTGAGCAGCCAAAGATAAAAAACCTGGAGATATTCAAACTATAGGTACCTCAAGGAAATGCCCAGCCTGGTTACTCTTATGGACAAGCCCAACCATGGATGTAGAATTTCCAATCAGTGTGCCACCAACTGAGCGGACAAGCAGACAACATGAGCAAACAAGCAGAGATCGCCAGAAGTTTGAGCATAAAAGGCAGACAAACAAGCAGAGATCGCCAGAAGTTTTAGAAGTTTGAGCATAAAAGGCAGACAGCAAAACAAAACCAGCTAGCCAACAAACAGAAAAAGGCAATATGGAGAAAACAGAGACAATGTAGGGAAGATGGAAAATAGTAATTACGTTTTGATAAGAGAAGATATTGCAACTCTGAAACAAAGACAAAATGCTAGAATGAGGAATACGTCCAGAACAGTGACCAAAAAAATGCAGTTGTATATTAAAGATAAGATGTCAGGAATAAAAATTCAATAGAAGTAGTAGGAAATAAAGTGGAGAGATCTCTCAAAGAAGATCTCAAAATATAAGTAGGTGGAAAACAAAAAAGGTGAGACAATTACAGGACCAATTCCCTAATAATGGGAGTCCCAGGGAAAGAAAGCAGAAGAAGAAATTTCTCAGAATTGAAAGAAATGAACAGGCAGATTGAAATGACATGAAACAATTAACACAGACCCAACACCACGGAACATGACAGGGAAATCCTACAAGCTGGAAGATAAAAATTTTCCCAGAGGACAAACAGGCAAACAAAAATAGTTACACACAAAGGAATAAGAGTCAGGAGGGCATGCTCATCTCAACAGTAGGGCCACTGGACCATACGTGATGGAGCGATGCCTTCAAAATTCTGGAGGAAAAATCATTTCCTGCCTGGAGTTGTATACTCAAATGATCAAGGATAGGGAAAAAAGATATTTTCAAACAGTCAACGTCTCAAAAAATTTACTAGCTACCCTCTCCCTTCTAGGAAGCTATTGGAAATGGTTCTCTGTTAAAATAGGGAATAAACTAAAGCAGAGAAAATCATGGCATTCAGGAAACTGAATCAGACTCAAAGAAGAGATAAAGGGAAGAAAGGTCCAGATGGCTGTTGGGCACCAAGTTAAGCCAAGATCAGAGCAGGTGGAAGGCTCTAAGAGGCTCTGTTTCAGATTTTGTGACACCTAGAGCATCCAAATGACCAAAAAGGAGGTGAGGCAGAGTCTGAATTAGCAACAAGCACATGAAAAGCTAAGTACTATGCACATTAAAATGGTAACTACATCATAGTTATTAACCCCAGCGGAAACAAAGTTACAGGAAAAGTCATCTTAATAGAGTATATGAAAGTGAAAGTGTTAGTCGCTCAGCTGTGTCCTCTCTGACTCTTTGTGACCCCATGGACTATATAGCCTGCCAGGTTCCTCTATCCATGGGATTCTCCAGGCAAGAACACTGGAGTTGGTAGCCATTCCCTTCTCCAGTGGATCTTCCCAACCCAGGGGTCGAACCTGGATCCCCTAGCATTGCAGGCAGATGCTTCATTATCTGCGCCACCAGAGTATATGAGTCAGATGCAAATAAATTTATCTAATCACAAGATGTAAACACTAAATACTGATCTATCAAAAATTATGATTACTGGGATGCTTCCATAGTAGGGGCTGCAGTAGAGGACAAGAGGATAAACAGTCATCTTCCATGATGGGAGAGCATGAGATAATGTCTAGAGGTGAAAAATGAAAACATAGCAACCGTGGCACATGGTTCAAGAATTGGAAGTAAATGACAAAAGAACCAGTTCAAACATTTACAAGTGTTTGCCTCCAATGAGCAGGAAATCAAGAGTGGGAACAACAGAGTAGGGTCATGGAAGGTTTTTGTAACTAACGTTGTAGAATTGTTACCTGTTTAAACTCCCTACATAACAACATTGATAACCAGAAGAATCAAGATTCTCAGAGAAGAAGTGATGATGGCTTTGGGGAGGAGGGACCCAGGGCCAACCACACAAGACGCTAGGCTTCCTTTCATCCAATGACAATCCACACATGCCCATAACGTTGCTACACTTTCATAGATCACTTTTTACAATTTTTTTTAAATGACAGAATTATTGGGTTTGGTTACACACCATGGAGGGGGAAAAAAAGACCCCATTTGTGGGCAAGATATTACCAAGATTATTAGCCACATTAAAGTCTTATTAGTTCAGTATTTTTAGAAATATATTTAAAAGCTTTTCAGAGTAACACGATGTAGAATTAACATAGCCTCATGCTAAACACATACCGTTGGGGGCCCTAATTCTGAGAAAATGAGGTCAAATGAGCTGCCTGGGGACCAAAACATTTTATTCCTGGTCGGCCTTAATCTCTTAATGGCTATTTGTTGAAACGACTCTTGCTGTGTTGAAGGGGAAAGCATGATGAATGGAAGGCTGGACTCCTGGTCAGTGTTTTCTTACTGCGGTTTTCTTCAGTAATTAATGTTCCATTCCAGGATGCTGGTGTGAAAGAAATCTACTCAAGAAGGAAAACTGGGATTTCTCCCTGGGTCCTTTAAGAGGAAGCTTTTTTCTCTCTTTGTTTTTGGTTGTATTTGATAGTGGAGGACAGAACTGAGGGCTTGTGCTTCAGGAAACTGCTAGCAATCTATATACAAGAGTCTTGGCTTTTACTCAAAGCAGCCATTTTACCAGCGAAACAAATCGCTGTGATTCTTGAGGCTGTTTGGGGTAATAGAAAACATACTGGCTTAATCCTAACTTAGCTCCCAATTCGCTGTGTGATCTTGAGCAAGTGGTCTAACCTCTCTGATCTTTGTTTGTGGGCAAAATGAACCTGTCCCAGCCTTTTCACCACCCAGAAATCTCTCACTGTTGACAGGCACTATCATCTGATAGAAATATAACATGAACCAGATAATGTGATTTTCATTGTTTTAGTCCCCATGGTAAAAAGAATAAGAAACAGTTGAAATTACCTTTAATAAAATATTTCATTTAACTCAAACTATATATAAAATAGGCTTCCCAGGTAGCTCAGTGGTAAAGAATCCACCTGCTAATTCAGGAGATGTGGGTTCAACCCCTTGCTTGAGAAGATCCCTTGGTGCAGGAAATGACAACCTGCTCTAATATTCTTGCTGGTAAATTCCATGGACAGAGGAGTCTGGTGGGCTACAGTCCATGGGGTCTCAAAGAGTTGGATGCAACTGAGCGACTGAACAACAACATGTAAAATATTATCATTTAAACATGTAACCAGTATGAAGAGTAATGAGATCCGTAAGGTTTTTATACTGAATTTTTGAAGCCTGGAGTACATTTATACTTAAGAGCAGAGCTCAAGAAGGATTAGCTGTGTTTTAAGTGCTCAACAGCCATATGTGGCCAGTGGCTAACTGTTACTGCACAGTGTAGCTACAGGCACTGTTTTTGAAAGATTTTTCTTCCCCAAGAACAGTTACAAGGAATAACTGATTTTACTCTCACGTCTGTAACTTCAGCCAAAAGCAAGCGATCTTGGGCTTCCCTGGTTTAACCAACCTTACAATATTGTCCTCAAATATAGAATTACCATGGGGCATATGGAATATTAAATTTGACTCGTGAACATACTCCTCCTTACTCTTTTCAGACTCTTTGGGGTCTGGGGGTCACAACGGGACTTAAGGTCTCCTCCAGCAACCTCTGTTGGTAATTTCAGCATCTAAGTACTGGCAACAGTATCAATTATGCAGGTACTTATTAGTGATGTAAATATTCAGGTGGTGGTTCAGTGGTTAAGAATCTGCCTTGCAATGCAGGGGACGTGGGTTCAGTCCCTGGTCGGGGAACGAAGATTCCACATGCTGCGGAGCAACTAAGCCCATGTGCTGTAACTACTGAGCCCCAGCTCTGGCGCACGCATGCCACAACTAGAGAGTCCATGCAACGCAACGAAAGAACCCAAATGATGCAACGAAGACCTGATGCAGCCAAATAAACAAATATTTTTAAGAAATAAAACCAAAACAACCATAAAAATCTCTCCCCTAGAAATGAGCTGAGGGTTTTAAGAAACATCATCTTTGTGCATTCAAAAATACAGAAATCCCCCTGTTTAAGGAAAGCATCCTAGGAACTTATCTGGGAAACAGGATTCTCAGAGAATGCATTAATCACTCCACCTCTAGACTCAGCTTCCAACCTCTGGTTCCGATCTCCAGCTCCTGGCCCGCAGCAGCCAACACTCAACTCGATTTCCAGCCTCCTGCCCACCCTGTTTACTTCAGACTGGCCCCCACAACCCCAACTGTCATGAGCCAATTTCTTATCATCTCTCCTGATGCCACTGTTCATCCTGCCAACCAGGAATCCAGTGGTTTCTGTATAATGACAGACTTCTTAGTCTGTCTCGATTCTGAAGTCAAGGGGAGATTCTGTCAGCAACCAACGGCTCTCATTTCAGTCCCAAATGGGTTTCCTCTCCAATTGCTGTCTTGTCCCTATGGTTTTCTTGTGCCACTAAATGTGTAAAAGGATACAGAGTTATACCATCCCTTAGATTATTTAATTGTTTAACATACTGTGCCATATTCAATACAGTGCTCCTTTAAAGCTGTCCATTTATCTTTACTTCAAATATGTGAAAACAAGGCCAGCATATACTTATACTCAGTATTTAAAGGTGAAATTTAAATGAAAGTAAAATAAATCATGAAAATAGTATCTCCCCTATATATGTGTGTGTGTGTGTGTGTATGTATACATCTGACATGTACATATGTTAGAAATCCTATTATTGATGCACAATGAGAATATAAGGACTAAATCTGAAAATTGCTTGCTTTATTTTGGAATGGTGTCAATTACATGTGCTATTTTCAGTTATTTCATATTTATCAGACGTCCTAAATAGCAGTTTATATAGCATGTCTTTAATTAGGGAAAAGTGGGGAAACAAATTAAGTTGTACTTAATTGATGCAGATTTTGTAGGAGAGAAACTATTGCAAAACATGGGATTCAGGCACAAAAGATATAATAAAAATGGAGACTTCATAGAAAGGACCATGAATAACAGCAGCACACCATATTCCCCAAAGAAAGTGATGGCTGATGTGTAAGATCTGGAATAATCCCAAGAGTATTGGATATGCAGGTACATTTTAAAAAACAAGAATCTCAGCACATCCTCTGCATCCTGTGCTTCCAAATCTTCCTTTCCCCCTGGATATGTGGTCACTTTTTGTAGCCAATGGCTGAATTATGCAATCAAACCTGCTAAAACAAGTGCCAAAATTAGATGCCAAGCACATAAGGCATGCTATTGGCAGTATCCTTCATCTGGTTCTCAAGTTCCCAGCTAACTCCAATGTCCAGAGTTACTCAAGAGTTTAAGCTGGAAGACTGTGAAGAGTGTGAGCGACGGGGCTAAAAAAAGATGCAAAGACTGGCGCCAGCCGAATGCAAGGCTGTTTGCTACACGAGGAGCCAAGAAACCAGCCCTGTGGTTTCATGGCCTTCTTCTACTCTGCAGAGGAAGGTATGTGAAGCTTGATGTACCACACCTTTTCAAAATGGGAGCTACAGTAAGGAAAACTAATATTAGTGTTGCCATTAGCCCTGAATGACAATGGTGGAGGTGGTACTGCGTATGTGAAGGGGTAGGGGCTGCTATGAAGACCTCACATTTACGCATTCATCTGAAGGTGGGGAGGGTGTGGACCGTGGGACTATGGGGGAGAAGAGCAGCCCAGACACAGAGAATGGAAAGTGCAAAGGCCCTGAGGTAGGACATGTTTGGTCTGACCTTCCATCATGTCTTTCCAGACTTAATGTTCACCAGCTCCTAAGGGGCCTCTCTGCTTTCAACACTCCAATCTTCCTCTTATCCCCGCAGCAGCGAGAATCACCCTTTAAAAATCTAAGTCAGAATACAGTAAGTCCCCTACATATGAGCTCTAGCTCTTTGTTCTCCTACTGAACAAGTTTTCTGTTGTACTTTACTAACTCTGCAGTGTGCTTGTGTGAATGAATGACACGCTCTGCATGAAGCAAGTGAGGAGCCCTGCTCTGTAGTTCCACGGTCACCTCATACGGCTAATGGCAGGAACCCTGTCGGGGGTTTATACCAACCTGCCGATGGACTTCCCTGGTGGCTCAGATGATAAAGCGTCTGCCTACAATGCGGGAGACCTGGGTTCAATCCCTGGGTCGGGAAGGTCACTTGGAAAAGGAAATGGCAACCCGCTCCAGTATTCCTGCCTGGAAAATCCCATGGGTGGAGGAACTTGGTAGGCTACAGTCCATGGGGTCGCAAAGAGTCGGACACGACTGAGCGACTTCACTTTTCTTTCCTACATATGAATGAGTTCCAATTCTGAGAACATGTTCT
Source organism: Oryx dammah (assembly GCF_014754425.2). Lineage (NCBI taxonomy): Eukaryota > Metazoa > Chordata > Mammalia > Artiodactyla > Bovidae > Oryx > Oryx dammah. Next base: position 20,662,608 of record NW_024070213.1, on the reverse strand, counting down.
TAAGTTCGACAAAGTTAGCTTTGGTCCCCAACTAACATAATTGGTTATACAGTACTGTACTGTAATAGGGTTACAATACTTTTCACACAAATAATACAGAGAAAACAAACAAAAAATAAAGAAAACATTTTCAGTACCTTGAGAAGTTAAATCACTGCTGCTTTTATTCTTGCTTCCAGATATCCTGGACTTGAAATAAGGATACTTCGCTACTGGACTTCCCTGGTGGTCCAGTGGTTAAGAATCCGCCTGTCAACGCAGGGGACACAGGTTCGGTCCCTGGTCCAGGAAGACCCCATATACCAAAGGGCAACTAAGTCCACGTGCCACAACTACTGAAGCTCGTGCCCCCTAGAGCTCCTGCTCTGCTGTCACAGTGAGCGGCTTGCATGCAGCAACTAGAGAGCAGCCCCTGCTCACTGCAACTGGAGAAAGCCTGCACGGTAACGAAGACCCAGCACAGCCAAAAATAAAATTAATTTTAAAAGATACTGTGCTACTGTACTGTATACAGTCCTGTACAGTACACAAAAGCACAACCACTTGTAGAGGATGCACACATGTGATGACGCACCCCAGACGCACGAACTAATCGACGTGACTGGACATAACAGCGTATGCTCCCGTCTTCAGAAGTCCACATCTTTGAAGGTTGCTTCATAGGGGACTTAGCGTATGTCAGTCCTCTGCTTAAAATTCTCATTGGCAAAGTGAAAGCCAAACCCATTATAATGGCCCAGAGGGTCCTCCCATACCCCCCACCCCCTCCTCCCAGCCTGCTTTCCAAACTCCCATCCCTCACCTGCCACATATCACTTCAGACACACCTGTTTCCTTGCTCTCCTTTTAATACACCGAGCATACTCCCTCCTCAAGGCCTTTGCTGCTCTCTGCACTTGGAACCCATTTACCTGGGAAAGCACACTGCTCCCTTCCTCACTTCTCTGTATTGTTAGCTGCTGCCTCTCCTGTGGCTGCTGCTCTGTATTTACTGACAGCCTGGGTTTCACCATGTCCTGCCTCCCCTCCAACACCATGCTGTTGAACAGCACAGGGAAGACCACACAGACAGACAGACTGGCACCAATACAAAGCCATGCTCTCCCACTGGGACTCAGTGCCAGGACCCTGAACCATCAGCCACTCTCCCATCTCCTTCACCACCACCCCCTCCATCCAATCTTCTCAGGGGGAAAAAAAAAAAAAAGGAATTTTTGTGGGGAATTCCCATCAATTATCAAGCCTGCTCTCATTCAAACAATTATCCTATATTTATACCCGCTTTTCTTCTAGTTCCAGTGGAATGAATAGCTATTCCGCCTATTGAACACTAAAGAGTACCTACCTCCATTTTTAATTTGTATCTTACCCTTTTTCCCACTTCTGCAAGACCCAGTTCCATAAATCACCTATTTCTCCCATATTTTCAGCTCTCACCAACAATTCTTCACGGCCAAATATCTTCTGTTACACAAAGAAAACATTAAGGAAACCCTCCTACACCTTTGGTAGGACTGTAAATTGGTACAGCTGCTATGGAGAATAGCACAGAGGTTCTTTAAAAAACTAAAAACAGAACTACCATGTGATCCAGCAATCCCATTCCTGGGCATATTATCTACAGAAAACTGTGATTCGAAAAGATACATGCACCCCCATGTTCACTGCAGCACTGTTCACCACAGCCAGGACATGGAAACCTATCAGGAGATTAAAAAGCTGGGATACACAGATATGTACAAAGCCATAACAAAGAACAAAACAATGTCATCTGCAGCAACGTGGATAGGCCTAGAGATTATCATACTGAGTGAACTAAGTCAGACAGAGGAAGACAAATACCACATATCGCTTATATGTGGAATCTAAAAAGAAACGCTACAAATGAACTTATCTACAAAACAGAAATCGTGTTACAGATGTAGAAAACAAACCTATGGTTCCCAGGGGGAAGAGGGATAAATTAGGAGATTGGGACTGACGTATACACGCTACTATATATAAAACAGACAACTAATGAGAACCTGCCGCACAGCACAGGGCCCTCTACTCGGTACTCTGTAATGACTTACATGGAGAAAGGATCTAAAATAGAGTGGAGATATATATATATATATATATATATATGTAAAACGGATTCACCTTGCTGTACACCTGAAACTAACAGAACAGTGTAAATCAACTATACTCCCCCTATAGACTTTTTTTTTTTTAAAGAAAAAAAATCAAAACTCTTTTCAACCACTGCTGCCCTCTGGCTTCTAGCTTATGGATTCCAACTCACAGTCTATCAAAGAGACACCTATAATCACTTTTATCCACACTAACCACAGAAATAAGGTTTCTACCCACCTCTCCTCACTTCAACAATTGTTTTTTCCTGGGTCCCTGATGACTTCCTTGCTTGTAAAAGTCAAGGGCATCTTCAGTCCTCCTCTCACCGCACTTCCCCACGGCGTATGGCTCTGCGGGATCATTCTCTCCCTCCCAAAATTCTCTCGCATTGGTCTGTGATCTCCCTCCCGCCTCTTGCGGAGCCCCTCTCGGCAACAGCTTCCTTCACATCTTGCCGCCCAAGATAATGGGCTCCCCAAAGAGTCATCTTTTCAGCTTCTTTCCCTTACCCTCCTCATCTGATCTGTCTCCGAACCTGCCTCACTGAACACACAATATCACTTGAGTATATTCACAACATCCCTCCTACTCAATGTTATTTCAGTTTGAACTTGCATTTTTTCTCATCTACATCTTTGTGTGTGTGTGTGCTTTATTAAAAAATTTTTTTTAATTGGAGGATAATTGCTTTACAACACTGTGTTGGTTTCTGCCATACAACAACATGAATCAGCCATTAGTATACCATGAGTATACATATACCCTCTCTCCCAAACCTCCCTCCCACCTCCCAGCCCTTACTCCATCCCACGCCTCTAGGTAATCAGAGCAGAGTTGAGCTCCCTGTGTTACCCAGCAGTTTTCCTCTAGCAATCTGTTTTACATACAGTAGTGTACAAGTTTCACTGTTACTCTCTCAATTGTCCCATCCTTCCCCTACTCTGTCCCTAAGTCTGCTCTCTATGTTTGTGTCTCTGTTCCTGCCCTGCAAATAGGGTCATCAGCATCATTATTCTAGATTCCATACATATACATTAATATACAATATTTTGTCTTTCCGACTTACTCTGTACAACAGGTTCAAGGTTCATCTGCCTCACTAGAACTGACTCAAATTCATTTCATATACATAGCTTCTTATCTCATTCCATCCTCGGTGTTACTGCCTATGAAAGCTTTTAAACATGAATCTGGCCATTCCTTTATTCTGTGATGTGAGGCATGTGGGATCTTAGTTCCCCAATCAGGGATTGAACCTGCACCCCTGCATTGGAAGCACAGTCTTAACTACTGGACTACCAGGGTAGTCCCTCTCCCCTCTTTAAATTCCCTGGCTGTCAGGGTTAAATCTAAACTCCTTAGAATGACATACCCTTAGCCTTTTAAAAACTAGTTCCTACCTCCTTCTTCAGTGAGTCAATAGATTTGCAGTTTTTATTTTACATATATGTACACTTCCCATATTTTTCTTACACACTGGAAATACTTTAATTCCATTTCTTGCATCAGTACTCCTGAGGTTATCCTATATACCATTTTATACACATACAAGCCAAGGTGGCATTTTTGTTGTTGTTGTTGTTCTTCCAACAGACATTTAGTTAGTCATTCTATGTGAAAATAATTTAAAACAATGCTGAAAATGCTTCTGTTTGATTTTGCTTTACAACTTGAAATACAGTTTTGTAAGTTTCATTTGAATCAACTCTGTGGGATAAAAATTCCTGCTTAAGACAAAGAGGCGAAGCTGAGTTGGACAAATATCACAGAGCTAATTCTCTAAGAGTCAGGATTAAAATTCAAGTTTTCTTCTTCCTGCTCTTACGTTCTTCCTGTTAAATCAGATATAACCATCTACTCCTACAAGTTCCTACTTTTGCCCTGTCAAGTGGATGGGCTTGGGCCCCACAGTGCCAATGGCTCTCTTGGGGCTGAGGGTGAAACATCCCATAATATGCCTCAGTGGGACATTGATGATTTTTTTAATTGTATTGGAGTATAGTTGTTTTACAATGTTGTATTAGTTTCTGCCTCACAGCACAGTGAACCAGTTATATGTATACATATATCCTCCCCTTTTTTGACTTCTTTCTTGTTTAGGTCACCACAGGGCACTGAGTAGAGTTCCCTGAGCTATACAGTAAGGGGACATATTCTTTGATGTCATAGTTACAAGTTAATTTTTGGAGAATGTTCTGAAAAGAGAGAAACAGCACATTAAGCGAGAAAGGCTGTCTCCTCCTGAACCTGTTACCATAAACATCTACATAATGAATTGTTCCAAGCCTTTCCCAGTGATCCTCAAGTCCATTTTTTCATGACATTACTGAACATTCTAGAGTCAATTTTAAGATGAAAAATAAAATATAAAACCCCACAAGTTTTCAATGGGGTAGAAAACACAAATATACACACGGTCACGAGTAAAAGAGTACAAGACACTTTCTCTCAGTGGATTTCAGATATGTTCTAGCTGTTTTTCCAGCTTAAAAACTCTGCTCACACAAAACTACAATTCTTCTTTCTCTCTGCTGAAAGCACAGAGCGTATATAAATTGACTAGCCATCTGATTATTATCTCTGACCCAAGATTTTTTCCTGTAAGCCTAACTATAAGGTTTTAGGTTCACCATGAGATTAGCAAAGCAAAAAGGGGGGTACTTGGGAAAGATTTTCCAAGAGTGCCAAAAAGTACATTTTGACTTCAGCAAATACTGACAGTTTGTCTTGACATTTTCTGATGGGTTAAACTGAAATGTAGTACCACTGTACATACTGGCAAAAATGACAATATGTCATTTATGGCATATATGGTACATGGTATATAAAAAGAGATGTATATGCCATAAAACACTACATTACCACAATATGCTTGTTAATGATAAAGATCGTCGGTGCCTACCTGGAAGGCAGTCTCCAGCGGCATGCCACAGGGTTCTTTCACTGATCCCATCCCATTCAATCTTTTTTGCTTCCAAACAATTAACATAAAGACCTACAGGGAATAATCATCTAAAGCAAAAAAGAAGCAATTCTAGACAGGGATGAAGACATAAGATCAAAATTACCTCAGCCAATTTAAATCAAATTTAATAGGATTACAAGTAAACGCAAATATTTAACTTAAAAAGAAAAAAAGACCCATAAAAGCTTGAGAGAGGGGAATTCTGACTTTTGGCTATATGTCAAATCAAAAAGATCAGTGTGAGTATAACATAGATACTAAAGTGCTAACATAACTTGACATCACATTGATAAAATAATTGCATGTTTACTCATTCAACAATTAGTTTGCACCTACTGGAAGAAAGATACTTCTAGAAGATATAAGAGTCCCATTCCATTAAACCAAAGAGTGTGCAGACCACACTGTCACACAAACATTAGTAAAGTTGGGAGAACAGGGACGGAAGCAAGCTTGGGAGGCAGAAGAGAATGATAGGCTACTTGGGAAGGTTCCTTTCAAACGAAAAGAGGTTTAACACAGCAAACAGGCCTGAAGGGTCAAGAGAATCATCTTCAAATATATGATCAATAATAAGGAGCATGCTAAGCATCTATCAAAGATCTGCTGAAGACCAGGCACAGGGTAAGATCCTATTATATTTTAATCCCTGCAAAAGTCAGTATTAAGTTTCTTATTTTACCAGCGAGGAAACATTTCAAAAAAGATTACATTCTTATTTTGTATATGGTGTTAGAGTGTGTTCTAATTTAATTATTTTACATGTAGCTACCCAGTTTTCCTAGCACCACTTATTGAAGAGACTATATGAAAAACAGTATGGAAGTTCCTTAAAACACTAAAACAGAGCTACTGATCCCACTCCTGGGCATACATCCAGAGAAAGCCATAATTCAATAAGATACATGTGCTCCAATGTTCACTGAAGCACTATTTACAATAGCCGGGACATGGAAGCAAACAACATGTCCATCAACAGAGGAGTGGATAAAGCAGAGGTGATACGTACGCAGAATGGAATATTACTCAGCCATAAAAAGGAAGAAAATAATGCCATCTGCAGCAACACAGATGGACCTCACTTCACCATTCTAAGTGAAGGAAGTCAGAGAAATGCAATTGCCATATAATATCACTCACAGGTGGAATCGAATTTTTCAAAAAAGATATAAATCAACTTATTTACAAAACAGAAACAGGCTCACAGATTTTGAAAACAAGCTTTTGGTTTCCAAACGGGAAATGTGGTGAGGGGTATAAATTAGGATCTTGGGGTTAACATACACACACTACTATACATAAAGTAGAAAACAAACAAGGACCTATGGTATAGCACAGTGAATTCTACTCAACATTCTGTAATAACCTATAAGAAAAAAATCTGAAAAAGAATGCTTATATGTATAACTGACTCACTTTGCTGTACCCCTGAAACTAACACAACATTGTGAGTCAACTATACTTCAATAACATTTTTAAAAGAAAAAAATCAGATTACATATTTGCCTAAAATTTACCCAGCTGGTAAATGGCAAAAAGGGGAATCAAATCCACATCTGATTCTAAAATTTTGTCTGTTTCTAGAATTAATGCAGATGGAACATGTCCCATTTGGTCCTACAAGATGAAAGACTACAAGACTAGCACCAAAGACTAGCAAAGAGTGAAGGGACAATGAATTTCAAGGAATTTCACAGACAATTTCAGAAAAGCTTTATCCCACCTAGAGATCTCCAAGAATAGGATGGAAAAGGGCTGGGGGGATGTGCACCTTGCTGAATACATCCAGGTAGACGGCGAGAGTTTTGCTCTACCTGGGACGCTGGAGACACATCTGTGACTTGGGTGATAAGGTGAAAAAATGTCATCTTTGAAGTCCTTCACAGCTCCAGACTCACTGGTATGGATCAGAAATTATTAAAAGCCATTTTTAAAAAAAGTATAATAAACACTTCCACAGAGTTGCCTGTGTTAAACCACCAGGCCCATCTTTTTTTTTTTTAATTTTTTTTTTTTGGAGTATAGTTGCTTTACAATGCTGTGTTGGTTTCTACTGTACAGCCAAGTGATCAGCTGTATGTACACATATATCTCCTCTTTTTTGGATTCCCTCCCCATTTAGGTCACCACAGAGCATGGAGTAGAGCTCCCTGTGCTGTACAGTAGGTTCTTGTTAGTTATCTATTTTATACATAGCATAAATGTAAGTGTATACATGTCAATCCCAATTTCCTAATTCACCCTACCTCCTCTTCCTCCCTAGGTGTCCACATGTTTGTTCTCTGCGTCCGTGTCTCTATTTATGTCTTGCAGTCAGGCTTTGCCTTTGTTTCCTGGTAGAGGCCAGCTTCTCGGCACACCAGGGAACACGGAAACAAAAGCTCGTTGGGATCTAATTTGCTAACGCCTCATACATGAGAGTGGAGGAGCCCCAACAGAGAAGACAGTCTACTGACAGTCTGCATGCTGGCCCGGGGAATACACATGTGAACCCCCTTAACTTTGCTGTGAATAGTGTCCACAGGACATAAAACAAAATCCACTGCTTTGCAATAATTTACAATCTTATACTAGGATCCTTTTGTCTGCTCAACATCCACAAACACCTTCCGCTTGGGGAAATCCCAACATTGGCAGGGCTTTTTACCTGTTCCCTGGAACACAGCCTGGACCAATCAGATGTACTCGCTTGGGTGTTTGAATCTGAAGAGACTGATTTTCCAGGACGGTGAGCAAGTATTCATGGAGGTACCATCAGCCTCAGAAATTCCCATGTCCAGTGGCAGCCATGCCACAGTGGCATTCTAAGAGGACTGTCCCTGGGGTATGATTCTGGCTGAAATCCTGGCTGCACAGCCTACCTCAGACTCAGCCTTTTTTTTTTTTCCCCCCTTTCTCCAGTTGAGCCAATGATTTACTATCTTTCCAATAAATTTTTCTGATTAAGTTATACATAACATTTGTTGTTGTTGTTATTCACTTCTAATAGTGAAATCATGGAATGAGTTTGGCTGTATGCTTACTATTGTCCCAGTATGGTTTTAAAAAAAAAGGGTACAGTTACTAAACCTAAAAACGACCTCAGACATAAACCCAGATGTTCCTTCTTCTCAAAAGCTGGCATCCTGGTGACAGAGAAAAATCCCAAGTTAAAAAACAAAATCCTATTAAATTATAGGAGACAACAATTACACTTCCATTAATCGACTGTGTGATAAATGATGACTCACCAACTGGCTCATTCATCGGGCATGTATTTACTGAAAGCCTTCTCTGTGCCAGGAAGAGAGATAAGGGGTGATTCCTAATGAACCCTTTTGTTTTGAGGAATCTAGCAGCAGCAGCATGAGCTGAGAAGGTTGAAGGCAGAACATTTGTAATGTTATAAACACAAAAAAAAGTCACATAGGCAAAACCTTTCAAAAAATCACGTTTTTTGTTTGATATTGTGTAAGACTTTACTTCGTATAGACTTTATCTACTCATTTAATTATACAGCACACTAGGCAAACACAGAAGAAAACTGGTCACCCTCCACAATGCTCTTTATACATTTTTTACCTCCATAAAGGATTCTTATAATGTGCTGAACTGTAACAGTGAGAACTGCTGTGCAACCAGTTTTTTTATTTTTTTTTTTAATTCATTTATTTAGCTATCTCGGTCTTAGCTGCTCTGCAGCATGTGGGATCTTAGTTTTCCGACCAGGGCTTGAAACTGCATCCGTTGTGTTGGAAAAAGTGAAAGTTGCTCAGTCATGTCTGACTTTTGCGAGCCCATGGACTACACAGTCCATGGAATTCTCCAGGCCAGAATACTGGAGTGGGTAGCCTTTCCCTTTTCCAGGGGATCTTCCCAACCCAGGGATCAAACCCAGGTCTCCCACACTGCAGGTGGATTCTTTACCACCTGAGCCACAAGGGAAGACCCCCTGCATTGGAAGGCAGACTCTTAACCATGAACCACCAGGGAAATCCTGCAACCAGGTTTTGAGTAAAAACCTGGCTCTCTGGAAAATCTGAGACATGAACCACGCTAAGGCTCCAAGTTTACAGGGTATCATAGTAATAAGCATGCAAGGTTATCTCAGTGCTTATTTTACCAACTCTGGGGAAATTCTTCAATATGACATTATATGCTTTTCTCCTGGCAGAAAAGAGAGAAACAGCAGGCAGCCAAATAGTTGCATCACTTGAACTATGCCATTTCCAGCCTGTAAAAGTCTCTGTCTTGGTTCCCCAGGTAGAAAAGAAAGTGGGCCTTTGTGGAAGAACTATTTTTAGCACGATTTCTTTCCTGAGAAATTCACTTCTTTCTTGATGTGAATGATTACCAAGACTAGCTTTCAAGTACAGTTTTAGATCTGAAATGAGCACACATCACAGGAAAAGTCAAAGGAATTTTAAGGTTTTGAGATAGGAACTCAGCAGATTTGGCCCTGAGTTCTGGGGAAGGGCCTGCGTGCTGCCTTTCAGTTGCAATGATCCTCCGAGAACCAGAAAAAGTACAAGCTGTGAAAAAGCAAATTATTGCTTGGGTGATAAAGAGTTGAGTTTTGGAGGAGGACTTCTTCAGGAAAACACGCATGGACCAACCCAGAGATGTGTGTGTACAGATACACAGAGAGGAGGCAACAGATCTGTTTCCTGGTTTGCTGAAAGCATAAATCTGTGAAAACAAATAGTTGCATCACCAATAGAGCAAAATACTGGATCCAGTTCTGAACTATTTGGGGCCCAGCTACAGGAAGGATGAAAACCACACTGATATCTACTTCCGACATAAATCTGGTTCTGGTTGTCTGGGAGATAAACCAACTATACCAGCCCCGGTCTGACAGTTTGGCAATGTTCAGGAAACTATGATAAGGGACAGCCCTAGGGCTGCACAGCTTGAAAAATCAGTTTTATAAAAGAAGGATATGTCTGAGCCTCTAAGACCATTTACCTGAAATGAACCACAATGAGGGCTCCAATCTCAGAGATAGAACTTGGCTTTTATACCGTGCCATTCAAACCAGGTGGACACAACAGGGCTGGTTGAACAGTGTTTGAAAGAGTGATTTTCAGAAAGGATAAAATAAGAGCTCTTGGGTCCCAGAGGGGAGATCTCTTTCTCCTCTTCCAAGCCGGCATCAAACGGTTGCAGGCTGAGTGAGGGGTGATCTGTATGCATGAGAAGGTGGGAGGTGTACATGTAGGTATCACTCAGAGCTTCAGTCTGGTTTTGTCAATTCAGCTCAAATACACATGGACAGGCTCCCCAGGCGGCTCAGTGGTAAAGGATCCGCCTCCCAGGCAGGAGACCTGGGTCTGACCCCTGGATCAGAAGATCCCCAGAAGAAGCAAATGGCAACCCACTCCAGTATTCTTGACTGGAGAATCCCATGGACAGAAGAGTCCATGGGGTTGCAAAGAGTCGGACCATGACTTAGCAACTAAACAGCACATGGAAAACTGTGTTGCCCCCCCAGAAACCTAACATAGCCTTATGGTTCAGGAGGAACATTGACCAGACCTCATTTTCAGATGTGGGGGAGTTTCTTTTGGGGAAATCTCTCAAGTCACTTACAACAGACAAGGTGATATCAAAAAGGGTGGTGTGCCAAGCCTGCTGCCCAGGAAACAGGATCACTTACTAAGTGCCTGACATGCACTAGATGGTGACTCCGGTAAGCTCCCAAGCCCTGCAAACGACAGGCATGAGATCCTCCTCTTAGGGGTGAGAAAATGCGATTCTGTGACATTCTGGTCTGCAGGGCTCCAACGCTTCTGCCTATACTGGACACAGCTCCTCCTGAGAAAAGAAGGCCCAGTCCAACCACTGGAGATCCAGCTACTCATCAGTACTCAGGAAGCACCTCTGGGGAGCCGAGCCCTTGTTGTGTTGTGGGAAGGCAGTGGTAACCCAGGCGGTGTAGTCCCAGCCCTTGTGGACCTTGTGTGGTTCAGGGAGGAGGACAGTCTGGGCACCCGTGTTCTAAGCAGGGAAGCTGAGAGCATGTTGGAAGCACAGTGAGGGTGCTGGTGAGTCCTCGGGGAAGCCCAGCCTGAGTAAGTGACTTAAGCTGAGGCCTAAAGCAGTGGTCCCCAACTTTTATGCCACAAGGGACTGCTTTTGTGGAAGATAGTTTTTTCACAGACCAGGATGGTGGGGAGGGATGGTTTGGTGATGAATTAAGTACAGTAGGGTTCTACTGCATCAGTAATTCCACTGCTGATCTGACAGGAGGTGGAGCTCACACAGTAACTCAAGTGATGGGGAGCAGGTATACAGCTGTGATCGGTTATCCGCCGCTTATCTCCTGCTGTGCAGCCCAGGTTCTAACAGGCCACGGATGGTACTGGGGGGTTGGGAACCCCGGCCTAAAGGACCTACTGGAATGATACTGAATTTATCTTGCCGAGTTAGCGATAGGCGGTGGCACAGGGTAAGGGCTCAGAGTAGAGAGGGGCCACCAGAAGAAGAAGAGAAAGAATGTGATCCATACAGGAAATGGGAAAAGGCCCTGTTTGGCAAGGAAGTGGGACCCAGAGCCCACAGGGTTTTGCAGGCTGCTGCATTCATGCAGGACTCTGAGAAGGATGCTGAAGAATACAAGCCCAGATCTGCAATTCAATACAATCTAGGTGCAAAGCTGGAGACAGAAGTGACCACTATTTCAGAGGTCCCCATGGACAGCAATGCTAGAAAAAAAATTATAATATAAAGGAGAAAAAAATTATTTCCACAATCCTTTCACTCAGAGATAACCACCTAGAGTAACTATTTCCCTGCATTTCCTTCTGGTCTATTATTTATAGATTAAAAATGAGGGGAGAGAGGAGATTATTTTTCAGGAGAGAGATCTGTATCCTGCCTTTTCAAATACATTACACGAGCATTTAAAAAACCTGATTTTTAACTGCTGTATAATTTTCCAACTTCAAGGCCTGCCCCAATCTCCTTAAGCAATCCAGTGTGGTGGTTCCTGCTGCGCTGCTCATCCACATGTAAGAATTTTTTGTCAGCATCTGATATTGTTTCCCAGTGACGGGTTTTTGGAAAAGAATTCCTGAGCCAATGAATAAAGCTGTTTGAAGCTTCTTTCTGCATACAATCGAAGTGTTTCTACAATGGTTCTGCTCCCTGAATTATATTTTTGTTCTCATGTCACTGCTAGTGTTTCTTTTTTTCCACGTGTATATGGAGGTCTTTTGTGTGTGAGCTGCTGCAAGTCTAGAGTAACCAGCTGTGTTAGGTACAAGTAACATCTCTTGTCTACCCCACAAGTGAACGTGAAAATGAAAGTCGCTCAGTCGTGTCCGACTCTATGCAATCTCATGGACTACACAATTCATGGAATTCTCTAGGCCAGAATACTGGAGTGAGTAACCTTTCACTTTTCTAGCAGATCTTCCCAACCCAGGAATTGAATTGTGGTCTTCTGCACTGCAGGCGGATTCCTTACCAAGTGAGCTATCAGGGAAGCCCCCTCCCCATCTAAATTGAGAATTAACATTAAAAAAAAATTTTTTTTAAATACAGATTTGTATTTTGTCATTTTATTATTTCTAGTATATATATTATTTAATACCTATAAATAAATACCTATATATTAATAATATAAGTATTTGTTCATAGGTATTAAATTGTGTACATATATAGGTGTTTGTTTTTGGTGAGTTATTTAATCTAAGTGCTCAATCATGTAAAAAGATGCTCAACATTGTTAATCATCAGAGAAATGTAAACTCAAACAAGAAGATATCATCTCATACTTCAGAACGGCTATCATCAAAAAGAACACAAGTAACAAATATTGGTGAGGATGTGGAGAAAACAGAACCTTATACATTGCTGGTGGGAATGTAAATCGGTGCAGCCACCATGGAAAACAGTATAGAGGTTTTCGGAAAACAGTATGGAGGTTTTCCAAAAACAACTAAAAATAGAACAACCATATGACCCACAATTCCTGGATATATTTTTGAAAAAAAAAAATGAAAACACTAACATGAAAAGATACACGCACCACAATGTTCCCAGCAACACTATTTACAACCGCCAAGGTATGGAAGCAAAGCAAGTATCCATCAACAGATGAACATATTAAGATGTGACAAACACACACACACACACCCACGAACACTACACAGCCATAAAGAAGAATGAAATTTTGCTATTCACAATAACATAGATGAACTTGAATGATATTATTCTAAGTGAAAAAAATCAAAGACAGACACTGTATGATATTACTTATATGTGGTGTCAAAAAAGTGAAACTAGTGAATATAACAAGAAAATAAATACACTCATAAAGAGGACAAATTAATGGTTACCAGTGGGGAGAGGAAAAGTGAGAAGGTCAGGATAGGGGTAAGGAATTAGGAGGTAAAGACTACTATACATAAACTAATGGATACATGTATATAAATGGCTGAGTCCCTTCACTGTTCACCTGAAACTATCACAATATTGTTAATCGGTTATACCCCAATAAAAAATAAAAAGTTTTAATTAAAAAGGAAAAAGAAAGCTACAAGGAAGTATTGTACAGTGCATGAAATAATAGTCAATGTTTTTAAACTATAAATGGAATATAAGCTTTACAAGTTGTCAATCACTATGTTAAACACCTGAAACAATGATAATATTGTATATCAACTATACCTCAATAAGAAATTTTATAATAAATGGGCTTAGACAGTTAGAAAACTTTTTTTAATGCTCAATCTGAGGTAGAAGTCAGGTCCCCACACTGTGACTTGCTCAGTCAGTAAAGAATCTGCTTGCAATGCAGGAGGTCCGGGTTCAATTCTTGGGTCAGGAAGATCTCCCAGAGGAGAAAATGGCAACCCACTCCAGTATTCTTGCCTGGAGAATCCCATGGACAGAGGAGCCTGGTGGGCTACAGTCCATGGGGTGGCAAAGAGTCGAACATGACTTAGTGACTAAACCTCCACCATGGAAGGACTTAGTTCTGGCAGGGCCGTCTCCACCTCATTGGAGAGTCACTTTCAAAGAAGAGATTAATTTCCATAACTCCATAACTACTTCGGTGTGGTCCTGAGCTTCCTCTTTGGAAACACGCTGAGCTCTGACAACTCCATCACTGATAAATGGTCTGCAGAGCCAGTACTGCTTCAGCATCCCCATCAAGCACAGGTAGCAGGCCTGGAGCTCTGAGCTGCAGCTGACGGTGCAGAAAGTGGATTAAACAGTTCCCCAAACTCTTAGGAGATGTACGGAAAGAGTAACACGGAAACTTACATTACCATATGTAAATTAGATAGCCAACAGGAATTTGTTGTTTGGCTCAGGAAACTCAAACAGGGGCTCTGTATCAACCTAGTGGGGTGGGATGGGGAGGGAGATGGGAGGGAGGTTCAAAAGGGAGGGGATATATGTATACCTATGGCTGATTCATGTTGAGGTTTGACAGAAAACAACAAAATTCTGTAAAGCAATTATCCTTCAATTAAAAAATAAATGAATTAAAAACAAACAAACAGATCATATTAGGGCTTTCCTAATGCCTCAGGGGTAGAGTCTGCCAGCCAATGCAAGTAAGATGGGTTCGATCCCAGGTCCGAGAAGTGCACGTGCAGTGGAGCAACTAAGCCCATGCGCCACAACTGCTGAGCCAGGGCTCTAGAGGCTGGGAGCCACAACTACTGAGTCCACACACTGCAACTACCGAAGTCCTCCTGCCCTAGAACCCATGCTCCACAACAGAAGCCACTGCATTGCAAAGCCCACACACAGGAACTGGAGATTAGTCCCAGCTCACCCAACTAGGGAAAAGTTCGAGCAGCAGTGAAGACCCAGCATGGCCGAAAATAAATAAATAGATAGATAACTAAATTTTCTAAGACTTTACTTTGCCAACAAAAGTCTGTCTAGTCAAAGCTATGTTTTTTCCAGTAGTCATGTATGGAGGTGAGTTGCTGACTGCTGAAGAATTGATGCTTTTGAACTGTGGTGCTGGAGAAGACTCTTGAGAGTCCCTTAAACTGCAAGGAGATCAAACCAGTCAATTCTAAAGAAAATCAGTCTGAATGTTCATTGGAAGGACTGATGCTGAAACTGAAGCTCCAATACTTTGGCCGCCTGATGCGAAGAACTGACTCACTGGAAAAGATCTTGATGCTGGGAAAGATCGAAGGCCGGAGAAGGGGACGACAGAGGATGAGATGGTTGGACGGCATCACCGACTCAATGGGCATGAGTTTGAGCAAGCTCTGAGAGTTGGTGATGGACAGAGAATCCTGGCGTGCTGCAGTCCATGGTGCTACAAAGAGTTGGACATGACTCAGTGACTGAACTGAACTTTTCTAAAAAACTGAATTGATTAAAACAAACAGATTATAGTAGCTCAGACAGACCTGAAGAACTTGATCAGCACAATGAAGCAGTCAATAACACATGGACGTGATAAGACCACAATGCTCAGTGCAGGGGGCTCCTGCCACAAGTGGCTCCCTGACCATTTCTTAAATGTGATGCTTGTGTGGTGCTTTTCCAGGTGCCTCGGGCTCTTCAGGGGCTCCCACAACAGAAATGTGTATAAACGTAGAAAGACAACACTGGGCGTTAAGAGTGTCTTATTTTGGCATCTGGTAGGGTGGGTGTCTTCCCTCTACATTATAAGCTCCGCGAATTAACATGGAAAACCATCTGCTCTCATTCACCATGCTTTCCACAGCGCTGGCACGTGAGGTGCTCCGTTAATACTTGTGAACACAAACTTTCTGAAAGACATTTTCATAAGTAATAAAGAAACGGGTGCCTGTATTTTATTCACAGGATAACCTCAGCCCTCATCACGGGGCCTGGGGTTTGTTTGTTTATTTATTTGTTCTTTTGAGGAGGAGAAGTTTGCTCTCATTATAAATACATGCTCTCTTTTACTCAACTGCCCTCCTTTTGCTATGACAACCTTTTCTTCCAAAAGCCCTAGCAGTCAGAGCTTATGAAAGGTGCTTTGAATATCAGCTGGACAGATCCATGTAGAAAATCTCCTTTAAATGGATCGTGACTCTCAATTATCTCTGAGCACAACCAAAAATATGAACTAGCAGCTATCAAAAAAGCAATGCATATTTACATTTGAACAGAGACAGCTAATGTTCTAGAATAGGAATGGTATAATAAATTGTGCTGTAAAAGTCTAACTCTCCATCTTGTTCATTCTGATACCACTTCAAGAATTTTTCTAATTTTGAATACTAGCCAGTCAAAAAAAGAATGAAATAATGTCATTTGCAGCAACATGCAGAGAAGGCAATGGCACCCCACTCCAGTACTCTTGCCTGGAAAATTCCATGGATGGATTTGCCTGGTAGGCTGCAGTCCATGGGGTCGCTAAGAGTTGGACACAACTGAGCGACTTCACTTTCACTTTTCACTCTCATGCCCTGGAGAAGGAAATGGCAACCCACTCCAGTGTTCTTGCCTAGAGAATCCCAGGGATGGGGGAGCCTGGTGGGCTGCCGTCTATGGGGTCACACAGAGTCGGACACGACTGAAGTGACTTAGCAGCAGCAGCAGCAGCAACATGGATGCAACAAGAGATTATCATCCATGAAGTCAGTCAGAAAAAGACAAATACTGTATGATATCACTTATATGTGGATCTAAAATATGACACAAATGAACCTCTCTATGAAACAGAAACAGAACAGACTTACCGCCCAGGCGAAATAGGGGTGAGGGAGCAATGGATTGGGCATTTGGGGTTGGCAGACAGATGCAAACTATTCCATTTAGAATGGATAAACAACGAGATCCTACTGCATAGCACAGGGAACTATATCCAATCTCCTGGGGTAAACCATAATGGAAAAGAATACTTTAAAAAGAATATATATATGTGTAAAAAAAATTCTTCCATTTTCAACAGACCATACTTAAGCTGATACTCAGGCCAAAAAAAAAAAATCTTAACTTATATACATACATATATACATATTCATGCATAGACATACATGAACACATACATGTACATATATCTTCCCTGATAGCCCAGTTGTAAAGAATCCACCTGCAGTGCAGGAGACCCCGGTTCAATTCCTGGGCCGGGAAGATCCCCTGGAGAAGGGATAGGCTGCCCACTCCAGTATTCTTGGGCTTCCCTTGTGGCTCAGCTGGTAAAGAATCCGCCTGCAATGCAAGAGACCGAGGTTTGATCCCTGGGTTGGGAAAATCCCCTGGAGAGGGGGAAAAGTTACCCACTCCAGTATCCTGGCCTGGAGAATTCCATGGAGTGTATAGTCCATGGGGTTGCAAAGAGTCGGACACGACTGAGCGACTTTCACTTCATTTCACACACACACACACACACACACACACACACACACACGGCTCTTTTAGCATTTGATGAACTAAAATTATGTCAACAAAGTAAACTAAAGACAAAGAAGTGACTAGATAAATTATTTAGATGAAGATTTTTATACTTAAATCCTGACCATGGACCTTCCTAAAAACAATCCTGGAAGCAGAGTTACAATGTAGGTAATCAACAAATCTTCCAACGTTATAAATCTAAAATACTTGATACTTTTGTTGGTTAAAGACAGACCAGAGAGAATGACAGCACATTTAAACTGAGCACTGCCATCATTAGTTAGTTCTTTGTAACCTTGCAAAGTGCGGGTAAAGAACTAGTCTGACTTGGTGGTAGAAGGGAGCTGCCAGTTTGCTTTGGTTAATATCAAGTTCATTACCAGCCTTATAAAGGAAATATGCTCTTGCTTCCTTGATTCACAGTGGATTTAACTTCCCCATAGTCCCAGGAATAAATTCCTTAGAAAAGAAATTTCTCTTTAGGGGAAAAACTAGTTCCCTTTAAGTGTATACAGCAGACACCATCACCCAATCTCTCTGTGGTCTTGGTCACAAAGAAGCTCACTTCAGAGTGGACCCAAGCCCAACCACGGGCACAGACCTGACCACGGAAAACTATCTTTGCTGCTGTGACACCTCTGAAAGCCCCAGGGAAGATGCTCTCGGAATCATTCAATTACATAATTGTTCTTCTGAATTCACAAGTTTAAGGGTTTAAACTTGTGGTTTAAGATAAGTGTGTGATTGCTGATTCTTTCTTCAAATGAACTGCTGGGAAAGACTGAGGGCAGGAGGGAAATAGAGGATGAGATGGTTGGATAACATCACTGACTCAATGGACACGAATTTGAGCAAACTCCAGGAGACAGTGAAGGACAGGGAAGCCTGGCAAGCTACAGTCCATGGGCTCACAAAGAGTTGGACACAACTTAGCGACTGAACTACCACCACCACCACCACCAAGCTTCCAGAAAAATAAACTCTTTTGGTGGCTGCTCAGCCTGCAGATTACAGTTGTTAGTTTCAGAGATGAGTCTTTAATAGAGATGAATCCCACCTTTCACTTCTTGGTGTTTCTAAGTTTCCAGACACATCGTCACATCTTTGATGGTGGCGGGGATGATACACTAGATAATATTAACCAGCTTTTTTGACTGCCAGTGTATCCTTCTAGGGGTTTTCAGTAGTTGGATGATTAAAACTAGTGGGAATCCAAGAAACTAAAAAGTAAGGACCTGCAGGTCAAGTCAGCCGGGTCTGGAAGCCTGGCTTCCCAATTCCAGGTCACACTCTTGTTCCACGGCAACATAATTCTTTGCTAAATAAGAAAGCCTGTTTAAACCTCATGGAAGTTTAGTTGGAATTTGAGGGAACACCATGCATTCTATAAAGAATCTTAGCTTTCTCAGTGGAACCCAAGTGGTTAAATAGGATGTGTCAGTGGTTATTTGAACTGAAACTGCATGTTCAGAATTCTGCAAGGAAGGGGAGCGTGCACCCCTAATTTCTTGATTTCTTCCCCTCTATCTGCTGTGAGGATCCACTTTCTCATGGGAACCTTAAGCTCTGAGTATAGAGCTGTCACTGGCGCATGTTGATCTGTTACCACGGAGATCACTGTGGTAACATACAAACCTGCCACCAGTCCAGACACACAAGTGTCTCATTTTGACTCCCAGAAGGATTACTCTATCCTCCTCTCTAGTCCCACCAGTTTAAAGTTTGTCTCTGCTAGGATTTAGCTCTAAAGTTTTTTGAAGACTGACTTTTAAATGTCATTAGAAGTCTAAATAGTCAGAGACAAGAAAAGAGGGAAAGAAAGGATGTTTCAAGATTTTAACACAACAAAGTTCACACGTAGCAACCGCTCCCTAGGTTGGAGTGATTGACTCAGTTATTACACTACTTCACAAAGAACCAGAGTGAAACGTGGAGGGTGGTGACGCTTATTGATCATCGGCAACATATTGTTGACACACTAGTTTATTACTGTGAGCTGTGGACTGTTAAAGCATTACTGGGAGTTCATCTCTCCATTTTTAGAAACAGGAGTTCTTTCCTAGATGGCAGGTCAATGGCAATATCATCACAATAAGTCTCTAATGTGAAGACAAACAGACTTGACATTGGTCATCAGTTCAAGCCTGCCAGAATCGCTCTGGGTCCCATGCAAGTGCCCTGGCTCAACCAGGAAAGTGGAACCAAGCCGTTATTTATTTTTTATTCAGAGAAGTCAAAAAGGTTTTCTTTCGGTAGTGGTAAAAAAGGCTACATTTGTGCGAGACCTCCTATTTTAATTTCCCCTAAATCTTAAGGTTTCTGGCAGGTATACTGTGGACTATCTGGTTGATAGTAGCTAGGTGTGACTTCCCTGTTAGGATCCTCTAAAAGGAGTCCCGGAAGGGAGGGAGGCTGGGACTGACAGGCTCATGTTCAGGAGCTCAGGCTTCAAGCTGGGCCTGGACCACATAAGAACACAAAGTTCTCTGGTTTCCTTTTTGAGGAGCGGAGGCAACTCCAGCTGGGTGAGGAGAGCAAAGGAGGCGGAGTTTCTGTTGCTCTGCGAACACAGAATTGAACCTAGGCCACAGCCTTGGCCCTTGGGGCCTTGATGGTCAATGAAATGGTTAAGCAAGTGGTTGCTGAAGTGTCAGTGGCTCAGTTGTGTCTGACTCTTTGTGATTCCATGGCTTGTTGCCTGCCAGGCTCCTCTGTCCATGGAATTCTCCAGGCAAGAATATGGGAGTGGGTGGCCATTCCCTTCTCCAGGGGATCTTCCTCAGGGATCGAACCTGGGTCTCCCGAATTGCAGGCAGATTCTTTACCACTGGAGCCACCAGTTAGACACTATCAGTTGCCAACATTCAAGGCCTGGCAGTCCACTTAGGGATCTCAAGACCCAGTGAATTTAGTTCTTCCTCCCCACAGCTGCTCACTGATATTCTGCTGATCTGAAAGGCAAGGAGCATTAAACAGAAGCTATGTGGCATTGTTGTTTAATCGCTCAGTTGTGTCTGACTTTTTTGCGACCCCATGGACTGTAGCTCACTAGGCTCCTCTGTCCAGGGATTGGGATTCTCCAGACAAGGATACTGGAGTGGGTAGCCACTTCCTCCTCCAGGGGCTCTTCTCAACCCAGGGATCTAACCCATGTCTCCTGCATTGGCAGGCAGATTCTTTTACCACTGAGCTACCAGGGAAGCCCCAAATAACAGCTATAACTCAAACTCATTAATTAGCAACTTCCTTTTTAAAAAAAAACTTTGAAAAGAAAGGATGTTGAATTTCATCCACCTGTCAGTCACCTTGCTCCCCGTTCCACCTCTTCAGTTCCTGCAGCTCCTCCATTAATATGTTCTTCCTCCTAATGGATTCTCCCCTTGCGATGCTGCCAGGTAAGAAAAGCATCCAAGCAATCATTCCATCCATGGGACTAGGATGCAGAAGAGTGCACACCAGCTCTTATTCTAAACCAGCCCTGCCTCCCTGCTCCTTGCATCCAAACAGAATAAACAGTCATCCATCTCTTCCATTTCCCTCCTACTTATTCCACCAGAAGAGCACAGGAGCCCATTAAAGTGTAGACTGGGTCAGAGGATTTCAACAGTGTGTTTGCTTAGAAAATCCCATAGGCAGAGGAGTCTGACAGGCCACAGTCCATGGAATTGCAAAGAGTCGGACATGATTGAGCATGCACGCGTTTCAACAGTACTTTCTTTTTTTCTACTTTAAGACCAAATGGGGAATAATGAAGTAATGAAGAAAAGGATTAAAAAAAAAAAAAAAAAAACAGACAGACACCATGGCAGCTAGAAGGCCAGTGAAACATCAACATGAGAGACTACATTTCTCTGCAGAAGTGATACCAGGTCTACCATTAATATGAACTCAAAATGACATACACATGGTATTTTGCTACATTTGCCAAAGAACAGCTTAGTACTGTCTTTTTATTATTAGATACTGTCAAAATTGTATGTTTGTCTCAGATTTTCTCTAGGATGTTATCTGTGTTTTAAATAGATGTGACTTTTTAAAAATATTGTGGCCTTTATTGAAAAATTGTTTTGAAAGTCTATATTCTTGGGGGAAGAAAAGTGAGATTAACAATGAGAATGAGGAGGAGAAAGTCCAAAGCTATTTTTACAATAGTCAAATAATACAAAAAATAATAATAAAATGGGCTTAAACAATAGAGCGCACATTAAAAGCTTACTTGTAGAGGAAAGTTAATAAAATCAAACAGGATCAAGACAAAAAAAAATGTTCTTTTGTAGAGACTTAAAACACATCTTTGGATGGAAGTTTTTTAGATATTTATTTGTCTCTGATAATTACCATTTACTGGCATGGTAGGAGCTCAGTAATTACTGGTTTTGCTGAATCATTATCCAAGTCTTTGCTCCCTTAGACCAAGTTCCTACCTTGCTCATCTTTGTATTCCTAGCACTGAGCATAGTGTTTGTTCAAATCAATGTTTCTTGAACAGAACCAGATTTTAATTTTCCTCCGAACAAGCCCAGAGAGCCACAAACAATATATCCAAGGAATTTCACAAGGAAAAGGATGCAGTCTGTCACTGGGCATTGTTCTTAACCACCTGAAACACAGTCAGCAGATCTCTGATCTCTTTTTCAAGGTGTGACCAGAACTGGCCAATGAGGCTCTAGACCAGTTTGGCCCTGTGATGAACTCAAACAGGTTACCTTCCAGAGGCAGGGGGCAGGGCTCTGCTTGCTTGGTTTACGCCCAGGTATCTGATTTTCCACCACTGGAAAGCTGCAGGCTTTCCTGCCCTTTCAGGAGCATGCTGACTATGAGGTTCATTTTGTTTCGTTTCAGGTATCTGATACAGTTTTGACTCCACTTCTAGGCACTGAGGTCAATTTCATAACAATGGACAACACAGATGGGAGGCATGGAAGAGCACACAGATCTGCATTCAAATTCTGACTCTACCACCAACCAGTTCCGTATCCTGGAGCCAGTTACTAATGTTTCAAAGCCCTAGTTCCTGAGTCTATAAAATGAACGTATTATCACCTACCTCTCAGGCTTTTTGGCAGAATAACAGGAATGAGATGATTTAGTAAAGCTCCAGTAACACATAGTACACACTCAATAAACATCAGCTCTTTTGACTCAAGGCTCAACTTGTCATCATTTTACAACTGTCATCTTCTACATGGTATCGAGTTTTTCTAGCACTTTGGTTTTGTCAAATCAAAAATGAGTGCTGACCCCAATACTCACTGCAGCACTGTTTACAAAACCCAAGACATGGAAGTAACCCAAGTGTCTCCTGACAGAGGAAAGGATAAAAAAAAATGTGGTACATATATGCGATGGAATATTACTGAGTCACGAGAAAGAATGAAATAATGCTGTTTGTAGCAACATGCGTGGAATCTAGAGATTGTCATAATGAGTAAAGTAAGTCAGACAGAGAAGGAGAAATTTCCTACTACATCCCTTATGTGCAGAATCTAAAAAGAAATCATACAAATGAACTTATTTACAAAATAGAAATAGATTCCCAGACTTAGAGGACAAACCTATGATTGCCAGAGGGGAAGGATGTAGAGAAGGGATGTTTAGGGAGTTTGGAATGGACATGTACATACCACTGTATTTAAAACGGATAACCAGCAAGGGCCTACCATATAGCACAGGGAACTCTGCTCAATGTTATGTGGCAGCCTGGATGGGAGGAGAGTTTAGGGGAGAATGGATACATGTGTGTGTGTGGCTGAGTTCCTTTGTGGTCCACCTGAAACTATCACAACATTGTGAATTGGCTATACTCCCAAAAGAAAATAAAAAGTTAAAAAAAAAAAAAGTACTGAAAAGACTGTTTTGAGGCAAAATCAGTAATAGTCCTTCACTCATACAAATGTAAGATGAGAGGAAGAATAACGTGGCAGCCCTAAAATGAATACACATCAGCACATAATAAAACCTAATTGGCAGGATGGGTCAGCATCACACCCTCTATCCTGGAAGCCTCTTTGGACAAGGATATCCACAATGGGAACGGCTTAAACAAACAACCATTTGGAAACCAGCCGAATATCCCCCAGAGCAGCTGGGAGAAGGTAAACCAAAATCCTGGGACAAGTTCTCTTAAGGAAACAGCCACCTTCAACCCACAACCCTAGTCATTTTCAAGTCAGTATTCACTCAGAAACACTGCCCCACCACCTATATACACACAAACGAATCGCTATTGCTGACATATCTGGCAAGACCCAGGTTTTTTTTGTTTGTTTGTTTACATCATATGCACTAATTATCTAGCTTCTTGAGCAAGTTTCTTCATTAGTTATACAGGGAGTATTTCTTCCTTCCTCTTCAGAATAAATCCTATCAGCAAAAGGCAGAGGCCTCTTAAAATTGATCAGACAATGTCAGAGCAGAACAGAACTTATTAAAGTCATAGAGTTTGGGTTCCTCCAAGTTTAGAGATGAGCAACGGAGGCTCATAAAGGTTAAACAGCTCACCCTGAGCCACCGAGTACTAGGTGGCAGCCAGGATTGAACCCTGGCCTCCTGATCCCAAGTTCAAGATTCTTTCTGCTACACCACATGACCTCTCTAAACTTCACACTTTGTTGATTCCTCCCCACAGAGCCCAAGCATGCTGCACACACAGAACACCTCTAATAAACATCTGCCAAACTGACCTACAGATTCTACAGTTCTGCTGCTGCAACCCAATATTGTATTTCAATCCCTGAAGATCCCAATAGTGACTAAAGAGTAAGTGCTATTAATATTTGGGCAAGGCTTCAGATAAATGTATGAAGTGTGTCTGAAATCATAATTCCTCATTTCTTCACGACAGGCTTCCTTGGTGGCTCAGATGGTAAAGAATCTGCCTGCAATGTGGGAGCCCGGGGTTTGATCCCCAGGTCCTTACATGGCAACCCAGTTCAGTACTGTTGTGTGGAGAATTCCATGGGCAGAGGAGCCTGGTGGGCGACAGTCCAGTCCATGGGGTCACAAAGAGTCGGACACAACTGAGTGACTAAATTTCTTCACAAGGTGAAACAGGTGTTGCTGTACCCACTTCAGAGATAAGGAAACTGAGGCCAGGAAGTTAAATGGACTCATCCCAACTGCTAGCTGTCTCTTGTTAGAGCTGGTGCTTGACATCTGACTCCAAAATCTGCACCTTTCCTACTTCAAGTGAAGAATTGAAGTGAAGTCGCTCAGTTGGGTCCGACTCTTTGTGACCCCGTGGCCTATAGCCTACCAGGCTCCTCCCTCCATGGGATTCTCCAGGCAAGAATACTGGAGTGAGTTGCCATTTCCTTCTCCAGGGGATCTTCCCGACCCAGGAATTGAACCTGGGTCTCCCGCGTTGCAGGCAGATGCTTTAGCCTCTGAGCCACCAATTAATGACTTCAGATAATACTGCCATTGCTCCTTTTCCCAGTCTGTTCCACTAAAGCAGCAGCTTAACTCATAAGGCATATTCAAGTCAATTAAAAAAATGCTGGCTGCCTACATAAAATTATATAGAAACACATATACACAAAATCATATAATTTAACTACATTAAATTGTAAGTTCAGGTTATAAGAACATCATCTGCCCAACACAGACCCTAATTTTCTTCAGCAAACCAGACTTGAGACCCAGCTCCAAGGACCAGAAGAGCCACTTACATTTACTGCCTACAAGATTGTAAAGGCCAGCCTGAGGAAATGGTCTTTTATTTATTTATTTTTAAACCCCATGGTTGAAGACACTTTCAATTATCGCTTTGTGTCAAAGCGGGAAGGAAAGGGGTCATTTCTTGGCAGCCTGGGGCTCTCACAGAACCTATAAGGCCTCCGCGTTGGTCAGGATTGGATGAAGCCACAAAGAAAGGCGGCTAGCGATGCTCCCAGCCTCCCGGCTGGCTGCTCAGAGCCTGTTAAAGATAGAGACTAATGGCGGGGGTGGGAGGAAGGGAGATGCTGAGGGCTGTGAGGGAAGGTGTGGGGGGACGGATATAATCCAGCATACAGAAACCTGTCAGGATGGGATTTATTTTTGTTCTGTGAGGGAGTATAATAGGGCTTTGCCTGCGCTCTCAATAGCTGTTTTGAAGTGAACCCGGCTGGTATGTCTTTAATTTGTCATTTCATTATGAAACTGTTTCCCTTCCAAGAAGCCTTCAAGTCAGGAAGCTCTGTCTGCCCACACAGGAAATTCCTTTGCTTCAACTTCCCCAAAAAGGAAATTTCCCTCAGAAGTGAGCCCAGCATATGCCTTTGAGCAGAGCTGCTTCAAGAAATTTTGGCAGCTGAGTCCTGAAAACACCCCTGGCTGGCTGGCGGCGGCTGGGCTGCTGTAATCAACAGTGTGGCTCTCCCCCAGGGGGTGGGGACCCCACTGAAATGAACCCTGGCACCCCATCTTCCTCCTCCTCCTGAGCCCTGGAACCCCACCACACTGTGTCACAACCAGAACTTGAATTCTCCCAGAGGGAATCGTGGCTGTGACTTCCATCAAGAAATAGGCATCTCTGATTATTTTTCACCATAAGCTTTACTGAATTATTTAATTTTTTAAACTCTGCACATGCACAATTTTGATTTAAATTAATGGAAGGGGCTAATCTGAAAAGGGAACGGAGTTTGCACTGTTTGCACAGGATTATTTAAAGTAGAATTTGATGTACTATGTATTTAATCTGCTTCTTCCAAAAAGTGCAAACTCCAAAAAAAAAAAGGAAAAGCATCTATGAAGATGTACCTACTTCACACAACAGACTTCAACACAAAGCACCCATTCTTGTCCTCATGCCCACAGACACTTTAGACTCCTGGTAGAAAGATGGCAGTATTTCAAACCAAGAGGGTACACAAAAATAAAACAGCCAATTACAGTTCCTAAAGCACGTATATTGACAAGTGACCTTTTATCAAGGGTGATAGGTTTTTTTTTTTTCCTACACAAATTTTCCTGGTGAGGACTTAAAGTAAAACACGGAAGGGGAGAAAAGATCCCAAACCACAGCCTTATAAAAATTAATCTCTCAGACATACTGTGAATGACTCAGTGGGTAAGCACCCAGAGCAGCTGGGCTGAAGTGAAGAATAATATATAATATTTTATAAAGCTTCTTAGTACAGAGGCATTAGCAGAAAACTGCCAGACTCACAGTTAAGTTTTTAATTTTCCATTTCAAATTATTTCGTTAAAAGTAAAAAGTTGTGAAAAGGAAAATGACACAGAGACCTAAAGGACAAAATGAGGGAGTGATAATGAACTTCAAACTGTATCACAAGAGACAGGACAAAGAGAGACAGAGGAGAACTAAGGCAATCCTGGATTTTCACTCTGTACTTAAGACTGAACTTGAACAGCAGAGTCATAGGATCTGATCTGGTTACGCTACTCATGTGCCAGGAATTGGGAAGGGGTATTATTTACTAGGAAGCAGAGAGATATTTAAGGGGCTAGCAAGACTCCTATAGCCCACTGAAATCTGAATATATTAACCCTGAGGTTTGAGGTTGTGGTGGATGTTTTCTGAGGAGTGAATTTACGATTCAGGTTTAGTGAGTTATTCTGTTTTTCTAAAATTTATGAGGTTTTAACCACAGTTGGATCACAGAGGGGGTTCCAACACGATTTTTCAAGTTCTTTAAGAGAATGGTCTAGGGACTTCAGTCTTTGGCTCAGACTGAGAGGAGAGGTGTAATGAGAAGGGTCTGACCCGCTCGGCCACCTACCGGCTCTGTAGCTTTGGCCAAGTTCCGTAACCTCTTTAAACCTGACCTTTCATCAGTAAAGTGAGGGCAATAAAACTCAGTTCATAGGTCTGTTGTGAGGATTAAATAATATAATACATGTGAAAAGTGCCTACCATAAGCACTCAATAAATGAAGTTACTGCTCCATATGGAACACCCTGAAGACTTTCTCCCAAAGCCACAGGCCCACTCCTCATAGAAGCCACCCAGCTCGGCCAGTTGCTTCAATTTCCACACAAGCCAAGGTGTTCCTGGCCCCTTCAACTTGAGCCTTGGATTAACAGCTCCCTTATACGTATGCAATCAATGATGTAGTCATCCCAGAGTAGAGACACTCTAGTAAGAATTGTTGAAAGGCTTAAGGATTTAGACTTACACCTACCAGTTCACTACTCCTCTCAAGAAAATGCAGATGACTTACACCTTCTCATGCTGACAGTGAGCTAGAGAGGTCCAGCATTGTTCAGCTAATAAAGATTCAGGCAACATCTTGAGACCAACAGCTAGACACAAGAAGCATCAGATGATTCATCTTGGTCTCACAGACCCAGGTTCACAATGTTTTGTCTAAATCTAGGGGTCTGGCTTTTCCATCTAATCTTATTTAGTTTCCTCCATGGGGAAAGCCAGCCCCCAGCAAAATCATGGGGTTTATTTCCAACTCAGATCCCTCACTTGACCTTCTGTGCTGACCAAGGATCTGACCAAGGATCATCTAATTTAAAAGATTCAAGAGATTCGTTAAACTAATTTTCATTAAGACATCAAGGGTGTCAAGTATTAACTACCTCGATCCAACGTATCATCTGCTATCACAATTATTCACTTTTAAAACTGGAGCTAGGTTGGGACTTCCCTGTGTCCAGTGGTTAGGAATCTACCTTGCAATGCAGGGGACTTGGGTTTGATCCCAAGTCAGGGAACCAAGATCCCACATGCCAGGGAACAACTAAGCCCGTGGTCCACAGCTAGAGAGTCCGTGGTGCCACAACGACAGGTCTCACATGATACAACTGAGACCCACCGTAGCCAAAAAAAAAAAAAAAAGTGGAGCTAGGTGGAAAAAATGCTTGATCCAAAGGAATATATCTTAGAAGAATTTCAGGTACCACAGGGGTTCATCTTGGGAGATATTCAAGTTTGAGGCACTCTTATCCCACTGCAGCTGGTGATCACACTTTCTAAAGCATAACATGGGCCCTGTTCACAGACAATGATAAGCCCTCAGTTCTGGAGTCAGAGTAGGGCTGTCTGGACAATACAAGTGCAGAAGCAGCCTCTTTCTGAATCTCAGTACTCCTTCAGCAAACAAAGGAGCAGCAGAGGAGAGATGGCTACCCAGCTGAATGTACAATGCCAAGGCGACAATACCCAGTTGTACTTGTTCAACTTCATTCCCTGCATCACTCTGAGTGGTAGAAGTCATCACAGGAGCTCCAAGAAGCAGATGTCTGGAGTATTAGCTTTGAGACAGTTCCCAACCAAACTCCCCCATCCCTTAGTGCGTGCAAGTTAAGTCGCTTCAGTCATGTCCAACTCTTTGTAACTCAGTGGACTGTAGCCCTCCAGGCTCCTCCATCCATGAGATTCTCCAGGCAAGAATACAGGAGTTGGTTGCCATGCCCGTCTCCAGGGGATCTTCCCAACCCAGGGATCGAACTTGTGTCTCTTATGTCTCCTGCATTGGCGGGCAAGTTCTTTACCACCAGTGCCACCTGGGAAGCCCCCCACTCTCTGCTATACACATTCAAACACACACGCAACACTCATTTGCACTTATCTGAAGTGAAATTCTTTGCTAAGGAATCAAAAGATAAAAAAATTCTTTTATAAAGTTCAAACACATTTCACACCTGTTGAGATTTCTGTGGGTCTCTGAAGTTCCTCTCAGCACCATCAGAGAACACGAGGAAAGATTAACCCATGACTCTCAAGTGGGGTGTCTTTCTCTCAGGGAATTTCTAGTTTCTTGTTCCTAAAAGTAAACCCCAAATATCTGGGTGAACCGTTGAATCACAGCCAGACTGTAAGATCAGCAAGTGGCCCACACCACACGGGGCGGGACTGCAAACAGGGGAACATAAGCCCGCTGCCTGTCCGGGTGGGGATTTCGCGAGCCAACCTCACGGCCACTTCACAGGAGAAGTGAAAAGAGTAAGTGTGAGAGTTCGGAGCTGTGAGAACAGTGCTGTGTAAGGAATCAGAGTGCAAAAAGAAAGAGAAGCAATTTCTCCCCCTTCCCCTTGGTTGTCATCTACCAGGAAAATACGCCCAAGACAGATGAACCCTCCAGCTCGTCATCAGAATAACAGGTTTGCGAACCTGCCTGGCCACACAGTTGCTTCCTCAAGTCAGGCTCGTGAGGAGAAAGAGTCGTTTCATGACCCCAAGAGGGTTGGCACCAGATCATCGGCTCATATTTGTTTCCCTGCAAAGAGCTCTCACTGTTGGTGACTCGAGAGCTACTGAGGGAAGCAAAATAAAACCCCTCGTCAGCTTTGTTCACGAATCAGCGCTGCCGATTCTCTTCTCCCTCATCCTACACCCCCTTTTCACAGCCTGTGGCAATGAGCAGAGGATTCGAGTAACTGGTACAGGGGCTCCATTTAGAAATAGTTTCTTGAGTGTGAGCTTTCATACTCAGGGGACAGTCTAAGGGTCATAGATTCTCTCTGTTGGGCTGTGAATAGAAATATACATTAAAGGTCAGCATGAAAGCTTTCACTGGAGAAGCTGAAAGCCTCCATTCCCTGGCCAACTGGGCTTCCCCCCTCCCACTATTAATGAGGAATTAATTGTGCATGTGCTATGGGACCAGCAGAAGGAGGGGAGTATGGCCAATTTGGAAAGCCTGAAACCCAATGGATATACCACCGAGAGAGGGAGCACAGAGAGTCCATCATTTGTACAGGTTACAGGAAAGGCAGACGTGCCCCTAGCTGCTGAGGGGATTCCCACAAATCACGCAGTTGGGGTCAAGGAGGTAGTTACCAGAAGTCACACCTGTGCGTAATGCACTGGGCCAAGAGCCAGGCTCACAGCCGATTCTCAGGCCAGAACGGTGTAGGGGCTTGGAGGACAGGGGAGTGGGCCTGTAGCTCTAGTCTGAGGTCCTGGGAACCGAGGGAAGATGCAATTGGCTAAGGCAGCCTTCAGGAGACCTGCAAAGCCCATGAGCTGGCTCAGGTTCCCAACCCACAAAAGCATCAGCTGATCTCAGCATGGGCAGCGTGGGGAAGCACCCTTCAGCGTCAGGGAGTTGAATTTCCAAATTTCTTTGCGGGAGAACATCCTCACAAAACCATCACAGCCAAAGCCGAAGACAATTTCCTGCGTCATTAAAATACCACCATCTGCACTAAAATGTGATGTTGAGCACATGAAATCAAGTGAATAATCATGAGCATTTTATAGATAATCCGCCACTGCTGATACGCCTTATATTCCTCTTCTGGAATTAAAGAACAAAAAAAAAAAGTGGCTAAGCTGGGAAGAACCCAGGGACATTACATACTCAGGGTGAGGAAATGATGACCCTGGGAGGAAGAGTGAAGTGTTAGAGACGACCCCGCCTACTACTGACCATACTGGGCCAACACTGGGCGGGCTGACCCCTGTCAAGGGCGTCCACTGCTCTGTGACTCTGCAATAGCTTCCTGGAATGCAGGTCATGAGGGTAAAACCCAAGACATCACCAGGTCAGACAGCTTTTCTGAAGAAGTGTGTGAGATTAATGAAAAGCATTAAGAAGTGAAATGTTTTCATTCGTAAACCCATCAACATTTCTACTGTTGAATAATAATCTGTGAGGCAGATTATCACTTTTAAAAAGATGGAAAATTGTGAACAACAGAAACCTCTTTTCACTTCATTTTGTTTTTAACACTCCAGCCTTTATCGACACCTGAAAATAAGTTACAGATACCAGTCTACAAAGAGGCTTGAATTTGAAAGTTTATCTTCTTCTAAGTTCAAAAGATGATTTAGTGTCTGTCTCAGATTTTATTCCTTTGGCATTTTTTGTTGGCCATTTATATAAGTTTTGCCTAAATTAGAAAAAAAAATCAACCTGCAAGTCTGGATTTTCTCTTTCTAACCAACAGCTAGAGAAAAATGATTTTCAACAGTTCCTAGTACTTTTACAAATCAACATGGTGAAGTGAATACAAGCCTGGGTTCTGGAATTAGATCTGGATTCAAATTGCGGCTCCTCCGCTTTCTCTGTGTGAACTCTAGCAAATGATGCACCACTCAGACACAAACCAGACAAAACATCTACCATGCAGTATTAGCGATTATTCAGAATAATATACATAAAGTTTCTGGCATTGAGAAAGTGTTCAGTAAGCAGTAGTGACAACGACTTCTCATTCCACACTCTACTGCAACAGATTCCCTAAGGTGGTATCTCATACACAGTCAACCTCAGAACGGCTCCTAGGAAAACCAAAGCATTTGTAAACTGTAAGGTGGGGGGTGATGACAAAAAAAGAAACTGATTTGCAAAGGTAAGCCACTCTTGGAAAACAAATGGATAAACCCTAACCCTGTTACTTCTAAAGTGGAGCTACAGGGACTTCCCTGGTGGTCCAGCGGTTAAGAATCCCCCTCCCAATGCTGGGGACGCAGGTTCGATCTCTGATCAGGGAACTAAGATGCCACAGGCCAAGGGGCCACTGAAAAGCCCAAGTGCCACAACTACTGAGCCCACCTGCTCCAGAGAGAGCACACAACTAGAGAAGCCCCGATGACACAATGAAGATCTTGAGTGCCAAAACCAAGACCCGACACAGTCAAATAAATAAACAAACAAATGAAATAAAGTAGAGCTACATAAATACCCGATAGCCCGCTAATATTTTTTAAGAGCATGTTATTTGCCAACACTTACCTAGGTATCTTTTTTTTAAAAAGTGACTGTTATCTATCCCCTTGCAAACCTTCCCCTTCTTATTTGAAGTGAACCATTTTAGTGAAAGCTTCCACTCCAGCTCAGAGAATCCAGCCCCAGCAAAAACTGATCAAACAACATGTTCTCTGTGCAGCCCTGCATGGGTGAGGATTTTCCTCGCAGGCAGCCTATCTGTACCTACCACATACCCAGAGCTCTTCATCCAGGATCCACAAATGTGGTCTGCATTTCTAGGACTGAAATCTTAGTGCCCCATTTGAGACTATTTCTATGCATGATCTTGAAAGGACTGAAGCTGAGGCTCCAACACTGTGACCAGCTGATGCAAAGAGCCGACTCACTGGAAAAGATTCTGATGCTGGGAAAGACTGAAGGCAAAAGGAGAAGGGGCAGCAGAGGATGAGATGGTTGGATGGCATCACCAACTCAATGGACATGAACTTGAGCAAACGCCAGGGTATAGTAAAGAACAGGAAAGTCTGATGTGCTGCAGTCCACAGGGTCGCAAACAGTCAGACACAACTTAGTGACTGAACAACAACTCTTCATGATCTCGAGGAGCCAAAGACTAATTTCAGAAGAATGGGGTTCAGTCCAGCTACCCAAGATGGGAGCAGTAAATATTGGGGGGTGACTAATTACTCTTGGGAATTTACAGTCAGCATATGGTCCGGGACAGGGATTGCTTAAATCTCTCAAATCCTACCCTATCTTCCTTCAGAAGAGACCAGAAAAATCAGCCCCCTGTCCCCCCAGAAACACACATGGATGCTTCAGGTTACCAAACCAGAATCCTCTGAGGGTAACGAGTGAAATCAGCAACACTCGATGGCCCTTGGTAACAATGACCTCTGGAAATATATAAAGATAAACCACACAAAGTCACATCAGAAACGCCAAGCGGGGGCTTACCTAGTGGCTCAGTAGTCAAGAATCTGCCTGCCAATGCAGGAGACACAGATTTGATCCCTGGTGCGAGAAGATACCGAAGCCTGTGCCCCTAGAGCCCATGGCCTGCAACAAGAGAAGCCACTGCGATGAGAAGCCCGTGCACCACAACAAAGACCCAGCACAGCCAGAAACAAAGAAAGAAAGAAGCTCCAAGAGTCTGAGCCACTGTGAACTCAGGCATGAAGCAAATGGGGAAAAAAAGTACCTGTTGCTTGATGATGGAAACTTGCTCACATCTGTACAGACTCGGCGCAATCAATATGCTTTGTGATAACACAGAGGAGGTGGGGAGGAACCTAGGCCGAGCACATCTGAGCCAACATGACGTTGCATCTTTATCAGACCAGCCGGCAAGTGTTAGGTAGACAGATGTGAGGATGATGGACAGGGAGCCCCTCAATCTGCAGAACCCCCGAAAACACCAAGAGAAAGATCACAGTGGTACCGATAGTGGGGAAGATCCAAGGGGAGATGGGAGAAGGGACACAGAAGAAATGGAAATAACATTTCTTATTTCCTGCTGTTCAAGTCTATTCATAGAACAGACTGGTTCCCGTCGGCTTTGCTTTTTAGACGGCTCTCTTGCTTAATCTGTCATAAATGTTCAACACTGGGTGTAGAATGGAGCCAGGTATCTCTGTATCTCTGTCATGGTAAACAACCCACAGCACCAGGTAAGGACAACCCACAGCCAGAGGCTTCTGCTGTCTACTTCAAAATTTCAAGGTAAGTGAAAGCCTTTCCCCCATTCCTTGCAGGACCAGAGCCACTGTGTTGGAGCATTCGCCAGAGGAACTGCCTTAAATGTACACGGAGCGCATGGCATGAAATGCGAAGCAAAAGAAAAGGTCAATAGACCTCTGGTAATATATTTTTTTTCTTTTTTTTAAAAAAAGACATCTATAAATAGCTGCATTTATTGAAGCTGCTTCCTTATCAGGAAGCATGGAGCTAGGAATTAACGTCTGCCTGCATCGGAAATTCTTGCAGACAGCAAACCCAAAAAGGAAATTTCCCTTCCAAAAGCATCCTGGCTGTTCTGTTGTGGCCTGTTTTTTCTCTTCAAGCTCTTTGAAGTAGCTACCCAGGACCCCATGAGGCTGGAAAAGCAGAAAGCCTTCAAGCATTTTAAACTAGAACGTGAAGGCCCCCAAAGAAGGCTTGCGGGAAACACGGCAGAAAATGCTGGTGGCTGGTCATCGTTGTTAGAAGTCATGACTGCTTTGTTGAGATACTGAGAAGGAAATCCTTCTCTGTGTCCTTGCCTCAACTCTGCCAGTGACGTCACAGCACACCACAGGCATCTGGGGAGCCCTGACATTTGGCTGAGGACACGGAGGATCTGCTGGGTCTGGGGGGGAGGGTGAGGAAGGTTGAAGAAAAAGATGACAGATCCAGGCAAGGAAAGAAAGTAGTTTCAGACAGAAGCACACTTGTGGTATGGGAATGGTCAAGGCCTTGGGGTGGAGTACCCCAAGGCAGGACCAAGCTCCCAGGAATCACCGAGTTAGAAAATAGAACTCATTTCCATTGTGACTTCGGGAAATGGTCTCAGAACATGCAGGCAGAACTCCAGGCCCTTTCTTTAATGAAACAAGCAAGCACATCCACGCTCCTCTCCACCCCTGAAAGGGAGGACGCCCCTCCTAAACAGGCGATTCACTAGCTGTGAAAACTGAAATAGAGCTCTCAGTGAGTTTGTGGTTACTGTTCGCCAGGCACTGTGCTAGGTGCTACACGCAAACTACCTCTGATACGTATAGGAAACACTCATCAACTCTATTTCAATAAAAAAATTTTTTTAAACCCTTGAAAAACAAAAGTTGCTAAGAGAGCAGATCTTAAAAGTTCTCATCACAAGAGAAACTACATGTGGTAACAGATCTTAACTAGATTTACTATGGGGTTCAGTGGTGGCTCAGTGGTAAACAGTGT
Source organism: Oryx dammah (assembly GCF_014754425.2). Classification (NCBI taxonomy): domain Eukaryota; kingdom Metazoa; phylum Chordata; class Mammalia; order Artiodactyla; family Bovidae; genus Oryx; species Oryx dammah. The sequence goes on along the minus strand of NW_024070213.1, from coordinate 20,627,649 downwards.
CTGCAATGCAGGAGACCTAGATTCGATCCCTGGGTCACGAAGATCCCCTGGAGGAGGACATGGCAACCCACTCCAGTACTCTGGCCTGGAGAATCCCATGGACAGAGGAGCCTGATGGGTTACAGTCCATGGGGTCACAAAGAGTCAGACATGACTAAGCAATGAACACTTTCCCTTTTCAGGTTATTATGATCATTTCACAATATTCTGAATTACTGTACATCTGAAATTAATATATTTCAAAAAATTTTCTGGATTTTGATAATCATACTGTGATTATGTAAGAGAATACCCTTGTTCTTAGAAAAATACACAGAAGTATTTAGGGATAAAGATTTAAAAAGAAACCCTCATCAGTAGGTGTGTTATGCAATTTGAGTCTTGGAGAGGGGAACTCATCTAACAGAGGCAGCCCTGGGAGGCCAGTCTCTTGTGTCTGTCCCAACCCACGTCTTTTCTATTGCTATGCTTTTTCACTCGGAAGCTCAGAAAGAGCAGTGAGCCCTGATCCCAGGAGGCAACTCCTGATGAAATGCCAGGGAAGTTGTGGACTTGGGTGAGTCCTCTGTGGCCAGCACTGTTCTTCTAGTGGCGAGAGAGATACTAGTCTTTAACCTCAGCTCACAGGACAGTAAAGAGGGCGGAGCAGGAGAAACGGGTGAGAAAAACCAAAATGATTATCCATCAAGACAGGTGCTTGTTCCTGCCAGAAGCCAGCCTGCTGGAGGATCAGCACCAATGAATGGGCTAGCGCATTCCTAGAGCCCTCGCTGCCCCAAGTCCCCGCACCCGCAGCCACCCAGACACCAACAGTCAGCATTGCCCCTGCTTTCAAGTCTGTGACACTCTGCCATCATGCTTTCTCCCAAAAAGGCTAAGTGGTGACTTTGGGAACAGAAATCAGATCAGATTCTTCATGTGCCGTATTCAGTAAAACTATCCTAGCCCCAGTAATCTAATCAATAAAATAGGATTAGTAACACCTAGGATGGCTGCATGGTTAAATGAGACCATATATATGAACATATTTTGTTACTTACAATAATGTAAAACGCTAATTATGATTATACTTAATTCCCATTTTTTGCCTCTTCTCTGGGACAGGGAAGAGCTTGAAAGTATATAAAATTGTTGGCCGCTCCACTCAGTAACTAAGAGAGACACAGCATCTCCTTTCACTCCCTGGCTCTGACCGGGCGCTGCATGTCACATGACTCTCTTATACTCCAACACTCTGCTGAGAGTGCAAAATCGCCAAAGAGGGTGAGCAACCAGGGAACGTTTCGATAGGAAGACATAAAATTAAATTATTAAACACATGCAAGTAGGAGCTGTAATGTAAGGTTTCTGAAAGATTCACAAGCAAAGGAAGGAGAGAGCTAAGGGACTGTTTCTGGTGTTCTGACGCTAGAAAACTCTGAGCAGTTATTACGGCTATTTATTAACTTGCAACGTCATACACCATAACCCGATTCAATGTGATGAATGAGCCCTGGGTTCTGATTTTTAAATATCAACCACAGGAATTTTACAAGAGCAAACTGGCACCACAGAAGGCAGAGACTCCAGGCAGACAGCATCATCTCAGCCTGTGATTAGAGGCGGTCATGTCAACTAAATGCAAGATGATTATGTGAAAAGGAATTTAATAAAGTAAAGGCATTTAGTAATTTCAATTCTGCCCTGTAGATCTGAAATATATGCTTTGTGACCACTTGGATGGCCTTGGACATCGCGATCTGAGGCTATGTCACAGGGCTGGCATCAGCCCCTAAGGTATCTCTGCTGTACTCCTCGCCACCCACCACCCATGAACTTAGAAAAAAAAAGTGACCCCTGGGCAGACAAACTAGAAAGAATCTCTCCTTCACACCATGAAGGTCTGATGAGGCCCTTCACTGCTCAGAGAATCAAAACTGGCCTTGTCCAGCCACTCTCGGGGGCACCACGGTCCTATGAGTTTTTTCAAGGTATTGTGAAAGGTTTGGGGACCTCCCAGGTGGTGCTAATGGTAAAGAATCTGCCTGCAATACAGGAGATGTTAGAGACTTGGGTTCAATTCCTGGGTTGGAAAGATCCCCTGGAAAAGGAAATGGCAACCCATTCCAGTATTCCTGCCTGAAGAATTCCATGGACAAAGGAGCCTGGCAGGTTACCGTCCATGGGGCTGCAAAGAGTTGGACATGACTGAAGGGACTTAGCATGCACACATGAAAGGATTATGTCCCCTTTAAAGAATGGAACTTTTCATTTTCACCTACCTGCTGTAATTGTCACACTTCAGTTCCTCTAGCCTCAAGCTTAAAAAAAAATTTTTTTAATACCTTAGACGGAAGGAAGGGGAAAAAAATATCTTTCTGTCATTTCAATAAACATACTTGTGTTTGCTTCCTGGTGCAGCAGGGAAGTTCCAAGAAGCTGCTGGAGGACTCCTGCAAGGGAGTGGAGAGTGGGGGTCAGGAGGCCAGACCAGGATGGCAGGCAAGCCCTTCTCCTCTGGCCTCCCCTCCTCTCCTGGGCCCAGACTGCCCTGCCTGCCCCTATCAAGTTCTCTAAATCACCATTTAACAGGTTGCCCTATTTATCACTATCTGTGTGTTGTTTTTTTTTTTTAAATCACAGGCAAGTAAGAGGAAAAGGAATTACTTTCTACTTCTTAACAGCTTCCTAATTTGTTACACTGTGTCTTCCATTTGGCCCTGTGTTTGCAGAACAAAATGGTGAGAAACCCACCGAACAAGAACCTTAAATATTAGGATCCTCACCTTCCCTTTTAACCAGGAAAGGCTAGATATTGAATTCAGAAAGGAGGAAACGGAAGGGTTAAAAGAGAGAGAGGATTTATCTGGAGATCAATGAGGATAAAGGGAGAAAAGAAGCCACTGGAGGCATACCAGGCTGGTGAGTGTCTCTTTAAAACAAGCAACTAAAAACGCTTTCAAACTAGCAATACCATAAATGTCCTGCTGCTGTCTTGGCTCTCAGATTCTTCCCCGTACTTTCCATGAGCATTCCACTGGGAATTGTCTGGAATCCCAAATTTGAACAGCAATAACCAAATTCCCTTGTCAGAAGATTTATTTTCTTTTCGGCTTGGAAACTCAGCTGGGAGGCATCCTCAAGTGTACAGCCCAGCCGCAACCAACCTAGAGGCTTCAGGAGATGTTTCTCGAACAGCACAACGGGCAGCTGAGTTTTGGAACTCGCGAGAGAGGCGGGCAGCTCAGCCTCCCGTGGAAAGTCCCAGCTGAGGACAGATGGCAAGAGCCTGGGAACGGGAGGATTCGTTCCAGATGTGGGAACCAGTGGTGTTACGAGAGGGCCAGTGCAGATGCCAAGGAGGGCTCTAACGTCAGGCTGCCCAGAGAGTAGCACTCAGACAAAACAATCACCATGAAACCTAAATCTATCACCTAATGACTGATTATGTTTTAAGGCCAGCGGTGCTCTGCTACGGTTCTATATCGGATAATTCTCTACGTGGGTATCCATCCAACCATCTATCTACTCATCCATCCATTATCCAAGCGAGAAATGCAAACTATTCGACAACTGATCCACCAGTTAGAACAGATTCCAGCCAGAAACCAGCCCTCTGGCGACATCAGTGAATACTGGCTAAGTGTCAACCCTGAACTTATCCATCCATCCAAAAGGTACATAGTAAATATACTTACATCGTGGCAGGATAGATAAGAGCCCAGGTGGGGCAGTGGTAAAGAATCTGCCTGTCAATGCAAGAGACTTGGGAGACGTGGGTTCAATCCCTGGGTTGGGAAGATCCCCTGGAGAAGGAAATGGCAACACACTCCAGTATTCTTGCCTGGAGAATCCCATGGACAGAGGAGCCTGGCCAGCTATGGCCCATGGTTTCTCGAAGAGTTGGACATGAAAGCACACACACAGACACCCAGGCTCTGGAGTCAGACAGAACTGAGTCTCCCATTGACTGGGTGACCCCAGTAGTTTGTTCACATTCTCTTAAGCCCTAAATTCCTTATGTGTGACACGGATATAGAAAGAATATATACAAGTATTGCTGTGAGAATAAATAAAATAATTTCCACCAAGGACTTCACACAGTGCCTGCTACAAAGTCATGCCAATAAATAAATAGTAGCTATGATGCTTATGTGCTAGGCACATGGCAGGGCCTGGCCAAACAGTGGTGAACAGCACAGCTGTGACTCAATGAGGAAACTCTACTCAAGAAAAAACGTTACAATGTCTGTATAAAAGAAACAGTCCCAAGTAGGGAAAATGATGTCTTAGGTGAGGTCACAATATTTTCAAGGTAAGAGGGCTGTTAAACATTCTCCTGTCCAATCACCATCTTGCATGGCAGGAAAACTGAGTGTTATGATGGCTGACTCACAGTCAAACAGCTCGTCTAACAGCAGAACTAGTTAAGGATTAAGATCTGAGTGCCAGTTCGTTGTTTGTTAGTGCATTTTATCATGATAACTTTTTATGGAGAGGAAGCGCTAGGGTAAAAGAGCCTCCATATGTGAAAGTCATCCAGCGGCAAACCAAGAGTTAGGGCTTTCTTGGGATGCGGGGGTGGAGGTGGGGTGGGGGTGGGGAGCGGGGTCGGGGAGTGAGTGTGTCAGTACAGAATTCAAAAGCCATGAAAGAAACCTCAGCTTATTTAGAACAGGAGTTCATCATTTCCTTTTCTCTCTTTATGGAGACTCCAAGCTCTGCAGGGGCAAGGAGCTGGGTCTACTCTCTCCATTTCAAAGTGCCTGGCATAGTGCAGGTAATCAGTAACTGCTTGTGGAATGAATAAGTGAATGAGATTAGTAGCAGGCATGCTTTGTCTGCATGGCCTGAGTCTGTTCCATCCTGAAGTGAATGTCCTAGTCATAGAACAGCTTCTGGAGAAAAAGAAGGCTCACAGCTGGCTGTGGTCTCTTTCCCAGTCTGTCTGCTCACAATACTCACTGGTACCACAACGCTCCAGTTACTGCAGACGACCATGCCCACAGTCATGACCCTGACACCTTCACAGTCCTAATCTCTTTAAAGGTCATTGTGGAGAAGATGGTAGACTGAGGCTAGAAGGTGCTGACCACAGTATACCAGCTTTGTAAACACCGAGACATGGCAGGCTGCCTGAAGGGGGTGAAGGGTGCTCCCACCCCCCCTGAAGTTTACAGCGACCATCCTCACTGTGAAAGAGAAGGGATATGTCAGTCACACCCGCCAGTACCTCCTAGCGTCCCAGTCATCTGATCTGCTGAGTAGGCACAGACAGAGGAAACAGAAGCCTGCATCTTCCCCTCTCACTCCCCACTCTTAGGAAGCAGCTTTGGGCTTTCTCAGGAGGGATAAGCCACGAAGAGCAGAATAACCCAGGGAGCACGACTGTGGCAGAAAGAGACAGCAGCTACAACCAGACCAACACGCAGGTCATGAGAAATCAAGTAGGGAAGGGCCAAGGTGACTCCCTCCCCCTGCCGAGTCCTCCGTAAACTGAACCTGCATCCCGAGGGTAACAGTCAAGCCAGCGGACCTGGCATTTTCCTGGACACCGCAGCCAGGGCAGAAATCAAATGATCCATTCTCCCCGGCCACACCCAGCGCCCTGGATCTTCGGGGCTGAGAGGCAGCTCAGAAGAGAGACAAAAAGGAAAGGGACAGGTGTCAGGTGCTTTGGAGGCTGGCCCCAGCAGCCCAAGTGTGGGGCCCCTGATGCCCTGCCCAGCTGCAGCTGAGGATTCAGGCAGGGGAAGTGGAAGAGGAAGGGGCAGAGCAAGCTCAGAAGAGAAAGGTAGAACTATTACAAAATAATGGGAGCTGTCAGGTGGCTCACCGGTAAGAAATCTGCCTGCCAATGCAAGAGATGTGGGTCCCATCCCTGGGTCCGGAAGTTCCCTTGGAGAAGGAAATGGCAACCCACTCCAGTATTCTTGCCTGGAGAATCCCATGGACAGAGGAGCCTGGAGAGCTACAGTCCATGGGGTCACAATGAGTGGGACACGACTGAGCGACTGAGTACCCACAATGGGAGCCTTGGAGGCAATGAAGGTACAAGAGAGGCAGAGAAGACAGGAGGGGAGGGAGAAAGGCCCTGTGTTGGCGTAAGAGGAAGGAAAAGAGCGACGATGATGGAAGAGGAGGGGACAGCTGTGCAAAGAAAGTTCAGTCCAAGTACCCAGCAAAAAGCAAAGGGGGGAGGGAGACTGGCACAGAAGCTCTGCAAAATTTAGGGGCAATGGAGACACAGAAGGGGAGGAAGTGTGAACTTTAGGAAGACAGACTCTCCCTCAGAGTTCACCTTGCCTCTTGGGAGATTCAGTGGAACCTGTAGGGCCCCTGTCATAGTCAGAGGTGAAATCGACGCACAGAGAAACAAAAACAGCGGAAGGCCCAGGAATCTCGGAATCTCAACGGTTTTCAAAGCCATTTTTGGGGATGGGGCGGCGGGAGGTGAACGATGCCGAGTTTCTGGAAACTGTAGGAAAACCATCTCAGAGCGTGCCCCCTGCCCGGGCTTGCAGCCCTGCCTCCCTCGGCCCATGCAGCTGACCCTTCTGTTTGACAGTCTGTCCGTCCACCCATTCCATCCATCCCCCATCCATCCAGGAAGCACGAACACTCACGCAGGTGCGCGGGCAGGCGGATCGAGTCTTCCTCCATCCTGAGCGCTCTGGGCACTGGTACATGAAGCGGCGTCGAGGAAGCGTAACTGGGCACCGGGCTCTCGGGGGGTGTGTATGAAATTCGTTCCTGCTGTTAAAAAGAAGGGCAGAGAGAGGGGAAGGGGAGAAAAGACAATGAAAGCCTGGAACCGAGGGGTGACAGCCGCGAGGTGGGGGGGGGCGTCTGGGTGCGGGTCACCTCTCCAGAGGAGACCTCTCCCCGTGCAGTTGTCTTTCAGATCGCCAGCACTCGGGATTTATAACAAAACGCTGAAAAGCTTTAAGATAGGGCTTTTCCTATGCGCTGGGGTCAATAGGTGTTCTTTTTTTTTTCCTCTTTGTATTAGTGGTTTGTTCCAGTAAAGAGGGGAGGCAAGATGAAGGGGATGAAACAATATATCCCAAGAGAATGTCATTAAAGACTCCTCTCTCAAAAATTACTCTTCCCGGTCACATAATTTGTGTCACCAATACATTAAAAACCATTTTTCTCTTCTCTGGCAATATCCCCAGCTTCTGATCAAAGTAGGATTCCATTCTTAGATCCAATGAGAGGAGAGCCCAAAATGATAGCTTATAAGTTTGAGGTTTCAGTTAATAAATCTACAAGCAATATTTGTCTATCACCTACCTATCCCATCATACAACCATCACCACCAAAAATCTCCAGGGTTTCACTTTTTCCTTCATAGCTGCGAATTATCTGCCACATCAACCAGTTATCTCCTTGCTCCCCTCGTGCTCCATCTTAGAATCAATATTTCTTTTCCTTCTGAAGCATTTCAAGAGATCATTCAAAGAATCCTCTGCATTTAAGGAAGTTTGGTTTAATTGAAGGTACTCACTCAACGGACAAGGAAAGGGGGAGGGGAAAGTCAGCACCTCCACTGTTTAAATTCAAAAGGGCAGTGTTTGTTACATAGATTAAAACAATGCGATGGGATGGGACAGATTAGTTTTAAGTTAAAATGTGGCAAATAATGGCAAGAAACTAACTATGCTGTTCAGTGGGGAGAGTAGTGCAATTTGCATCTTAGATCTGTGTACCAACTGGTTCGACTTGCAGTCCATACATAAACACAACTTCCGTTAGTTTCTGTGGTTTAACTGGGCAAAGTAAAGTGGGACACACACAGTCCAAAAATAAGTTGGGGGTGGGGATAGGGGAGATCGGCAAGGTGCCACTGTGAAAACAAACACCAAGAGCAAAAGAAAAATTATGGATTAAAATAAAGCCAAGGGGGTGTTTAGGTTTTACAAAGCATTCTCTAACATTTTATACTCCATCAAATATGCAAAGGGAAGCAGGGGGGTCCCCCAGCCCTGTAACCAAATTAAAGCTTCTCTTCTCATAACCTGGAAAGTTAGGCGGTTGTGGTAGGAAGTTTTGATTTTAAATGAATATATACATATTTTTGTAATTTCCGAATGGAATCGCTATACCTTCCCCGAGGCATCCTCAACTGGCAACTAGGGCCTTTGGAATATTTCTGCTTAAAAACACATCCTAAAGTTTCCTGGTGAATTTCTTAATTCAGGGAAGACACATACACCCTAGATTTCATTTCTGGATTGATTGAGGTGTCCTGTGAAAGGTCACCCAGGGGCAAAACCTTCAACTTCACTTTTCTTGAACTTTACCAAACATCACACATATTCTGAGCAACTCTAATTTAGGGATGAGTTATATTTTCGGTGTTTGGTTTGGGGTTTTTGAGGTGAAAAAGGCAAAGACATAAACACACATATGGGAAACATACGAAATCTGTTGAGGGTTTTTTCAAGGTGAGATAGGTTTTTAAAATATTTTAAATGGAGCCTGTTTTTTCTAGTTTAACAAATTCTTCATACACTTCAACCCTTGAATAACCCCTCACCCCACCCTAGTCCCAACATACGCCTCGATATCTTATCTACCGTTACTTTATTCCCAGAAATAGCTTTCTGTTTTGTTAGGGTTTTTGCAGAAGTGAAACTGTTGATGAAGAAAACCCTGTGCAACCAAAGACCTTTCAAATGGCAAGGCATGAGTATGAGAAAAAAAAAAAAAAAAAAGAAGATGGCATTTCGTAAGACGGTGACTTTCTCTGGAAGACAAGAGTCTATAACTAGTCTTCGTGAGTGAGAGGCCACCTCAGTCCCCTTACCATCTCCATCTAGGATGATGAGGAGGGAGAAACCCAGCTCTCCAAGCAGATTCTACTTTATTTCTTGGGAAAATATATCACCAGCTTGCTGAGAAAAAGAGTCAAGTCAGGTATCACCTTTAAAATGTATATATTCTGACTTGGTAAATTATCATGTTGTACCTTCTTTGGGAGCTTCCCTGGTGGCTCATTGGTAAAGAATTCACCGGCAGTGCAGGAGACCTGTGTTCGATTCCTGGGTTGAGAAGATCCCCTAGAGAAGGGAACAGCAACCCACTCCAGTATGCCTGGAGAATACCATGGACAGAGGAGCATAGGAAGCTATAGTCCATGGGGTTGCAAGAGTCAGACACGACTTGGTGACTCAATGACAACAAGCTTCTTTTTACTACAATTTTCAGAGGCAGCCCCATGTGTTTACACGTGCGTGGTTCCCTGTCTTTACTGCGACACTGAATGTCACACTTCAGGGCTTGCCCTGGGATTTCATGCCCTCCCCTCCACATCCAAACAGTTCCAGAAGAAGGCTACCTTGCTGTTTCATGAAAAGAAGGCCAGGTCTTCCCTGGTGGCTTGGCAGTAAAGAATCCGCTTGCCAATGCAGGAGACACAAATATGATCCCAGGTCTGGGAAGATCCCAAATACCAAGAAGCAACTAAGCCAGCGCACCACAGCTCCTGAACCTGTGCTCCAGAGCCCAGGAACCACAACTACAGAGCTCTCAAGCCACCAACTACTGACGCCCCCACGCCCTTGAGCCTGTGCTCCACAGTAAGAGAAGCCACTGCAACGTGAAGCCTGCGTGCGTACTGAAAGTAGAGAGTAGCCCCTGCTCAGTGCAACTAGAGAAATGTCCATGCTGCAACGAAGACCCAGCACAGTCAATAAATAAATAAAATTATTAAAAAAGAAGTCCAGAGACTGAGTCTCCTGGACCTTGAATGCTTCTCACTTCTGATACAGGTTTCCACTCAGCACTGTGGCCACACAGTAAGTCTGGGTTGGGAAGTTCTTGCTAAAAGATTTAATGAATGGGTTTGTCAGTAACAAAAGAAAGAATGGGTACCTTGACCCTGAGGGGGATAAGCAAAATGTGCTTCTAGGGCCTTGAGCAATTTGCTAGTGGCAGTTACACACCGACTGTGACCGTGGGTTCAGCGGCCAGGACAACACTCATCGGACCACAGAGAGGATGCTGTCCAGCGTACGGGTTCCTTTCCAAGGAAGACAAAACACACACTTGGGCATCCCATACCACACACTTATCTCCTTTGTCTTTCTGTTCATCTCTAGGGTGACTCACGTGATCCTCATTTTTAAATCTATTACTCCAGCAGTGCACTTACCAGGTACCATGGAACAATCAGCAGACTGTCAAAAGTTAGAAATACAAAACAAATACCAGTATCTCTGATGGAGACATCCAAGCAGAGAGACGTAAAGAGACTAACATCCAATTCTCCAAATAAAGGAAACCTCTTCATTCTCAGAACTGCTTCTCTGGCCCAACCCCAAGGAAGGGACGGCGAGTACCTGTTTACGGTACATTCACCTCGAGAGCATATTGTCAGTCGGATGAAAAGCAGAGGTGTTTTATCTTAACATTTCAGAGGGGAATAACCATTTCCTCAGGAGGATTATAAGCACTGCTCTAATTAAATTAAAATGCTGCAGACAGTGATATTAATGCATTCAAGTGTTGGAGGGGGGTTCACCGCTGGCGGAGGTCAATGATGTGACTAAAAATGCCATGATGCGGTTACAGGATTGTTTAGATGCTGAAAAAGGAAAACATGCTGCTCTCAAATGTGCAGACACAACCTATCAAACCAGCGGGCAGAACAAAAGGGAGCAATACCATTCCTAAGGCCGACGGTAATACCTCGGGGGTTGGGGGTGGTTGCAAGAGCGGTGCCAAGCTCTGGAAAGAGAAAATAAAGCTAGAAATAGTTTTAGGCAAAGGATGAAATGTAAATGTTACTCACCATTATAGAAAGCTTAAAATTTTTTTAAAATGGCATGTGCAGTTAGGGTTGCGGCAGGCATGCTACGGAAACCAAAGTGAGCTCCATCCATCCCTTTCCTCACTCCTCCCTGACTGCAAAGGGTCACATGGTACCCATCTAATTCTGCTCACTGCTTTAAGGCTTTATTTTATTAAAGGGTAGTTGATTTATGCCGCTGTATTAATTCCTGCGGTAAAGCAAAGTTACACGCACGCGCACGCACGCAGGTATGCGCACACACGCACGTTTGCGCACGCACGCGCACACACGCACGTATGCGCACACACGCGCACACACACGCACGTATGCGCACGCACGCGCACACAGGCATACACGCACACACGCACGCGCACGCACGCACGCGCACACACGCACGCACACACACGCACGCACACACACGGGGCTTCCCTGGTGGCTCAGCGGTAAAGAATCCGCCTGCCAACTCAGGCGGAGAAGGCAATGGCACCCGACTCCAGTACTCTTGCCTGGGAAATCCCATGGGTGGAGGAGCCTGGTAGGCTACAGTCCATGGGGTCGCTAAGAATCGGACACAACTGAGCGACTTCACTTTCACTTTTCACTTTCATGCATTGGAGAAGGAAATGGCAACCCACTCCAGTGTTCTTGCCTGGAGAATCCCAGGGACAGAGGAGCCTGGTGGGCTTCTGTCTATGGGGTCGCACAGAGTCGGACACAACTGACGTGACTTAGCAGCAGTAGCAGCAGCAGCCAACTCAGGAGACACAGGTTCAATCCCTGGGTTGAAAAAATCCCCTGGAACAGGGGATCCACTATTCTTGCCTGGGAAATCCCATGGACAGAGGAGCCTGGCAGGCTACCATCCATGGGGTCACAAAAAATGTCTGTTATGACTTGGCAACTAAACATACATATACATATGTATGTTTATATACATATATATGTACATATATGTATATGTGAATGTGTATATATACATATGTGTGTGTATATATACACACACACTCACACACATTTTTCATATTCTTTTCCATTATAGTTTATCACAAGATACTGAATATAGTTCCCTGTGCTATACAGTGGGACTCTGTCGTTTATCCATTGTCTATATACTAGTTTGCATCTGCTAATCCCAAACTCCCAATCCATCCTTCCCATCCCCCCTTCCCCTTGGCAACCACAAGTCTGTCTGCCATGATTGTGAGTCTGTTTCTGTCAATTCAGTTCAGTCCCTCAGTCGTGTCCGACTCTTTGCGACTTCATGAATCGCAGCACGCCAGGCCTCCCTGTCCATCACCAACTCCCGGAATTCACCCAAACTCACATCCATTGAGTCAGTGATGCCATCCAGCCATCTCATCCTCGGTCATCCCCTTCTCCTGCCCCCAATCCCTCCCAGCATCAGTCTTTTCCAATGAGTCAACTCTTCGCATGAGGTGGCCAAAGTATGGGAGTTTCAGCTTTAGCATCAGTCCTTCCAAAGAGATCCCAGAACTGTTTTCCTTTAGAATGGACTGGTTGGATCTCTTTGCAGTCCAAGGGACTCTCAAGAGTCTTCTCCAACACCACAGTTCAAAAGCATCAATTCTTCAGTGCTCAGCTTTCTTCACAGTCCAACTCTCACATCCATACATGACCACTAGAAAAACCATAGCCTTGATTAGACAGACCTTTGTTGGCAAAATAATGTTTCTGCTTTTCAATATGCTATCTAGGTTGGTCATAACTTTCCTTCCAAGGAGTAAGCGTCTTTTAATTTCATGGCTGCAATCACCATCTACAGTGATTTTGGAGCCCCCCCAAATAAAGTCTGACACTGCTTCCCCATCTATTTGCCATGAAGTGATGGGACTAGATGCCACCATCTTCGTTTTCTGAACGTTGAGCTTTAAGCCAACTTTTTCACTCTTCTCTTTCACTTTCATCAAGAGGATTTTTAGTTCCTCTTCACTTTCTGCCATAAGGGTGGTGTCATCTGCATATCTGAGGTTATTGATATTTCTCCTGGCAATGTTGATTCCAGATTATGTTTCTTCCAGTCCAGCGTTTCTCATGATGTACTCTGCATATAAGTTAAATAAGCAGGGTGACAATATACAGCCTTGACGTACTCCTTTTCCTATTTGGAAGCAGTCTGTTGTTCCATGTCCAGTTCTAACTGTTGCTTCCAGGTAAATTCAGTTGTGTCATATTTTGAATACCACAGATAAGTGATACATATAGTACTTGTCTTTGTCTGACTTCCTTCACTTAGTTTGTTAATCTCTAGATCCCTCCAAGTAGTTGCAAATGTCATTCTCTCTTTCTTTTTTATGGCTGAGTCATATTCCACTTTATATACACACCACATCTTCTTTATCCATTCCTCTGTCGATGGACATTTAGGTTGTTCCCGTGTCTTGGTTATTGTGAATAGTGCTGCTGTGAACATAGGGGGTGCATGTATCTTTTCGAATTATAGATCTGTCTGGATATGTACCCAAGAGTGGGACTGCTGGATCATATGGCAACTTTTCTGTTCAAGCACTCTCTATATCATTTTCCATAGTGGTTGCACCAATTTACATTCCCATCAACAATGTAGGAGGGTTCCTTTTTCTCCACATCTCTTCCCGCATTTGTTATTTGTAGATTTTTTAAAATGATGGCCATTCTGACCAAGGTTTGGTAGTACCTCACTGTAGTTTGGACATGCATCTAATAAGTAACAATTCTGCTGATTTTTAAGCTGGCTGCTTAGAATCTGTGACAATAGTGTAAATCAACCTCATGCATTCTGGGTTCAGTTAGGAGAATGGTGTTTCTCCTGCTCCCATGTCTTCTCTATGACTGCATTTTACAGACTACAAGAGTTAAAAACTGAATATTATCATCATACACACACACAAAAACTTTCCTTTTCAAAGTGATTTAATATAGAGCTTCTAGAAATCATGGGGATCCATGCATTTGTTTTTATACCATGAGCTCTTTGAAAAAGCTGCAGGCCTAAGGAGCTTAAACCCTATTCCTCATTAAATAAGAACCTTCTGGAAATAAAGATAAAGCATTTCTGGAATCATGAAAAACAGAAACAAAGTCTGCTTATACAGTCCACTCTCCCCATCTGGGGATTCAACCAACCACAGGTCAAAAACATTTGAGGGGAAAAAGAAATTTTGGGAAGTTCCAAAATGCAAAACTTGAATTTGCCAGGTGCTGGAACTATTTACATACAATTTACATTGTATAGGTATTGCTGTTATAAGCAATCAAGAGATGGTTTAAAGTATACGGGAGGATGGGAGGATGTGTGTCGATTATATGCAAGTCCTATGGCCTTTTTTTGTAAGGGCCTTAAGCATCCATGGATTCTGGTATCCTCAGGGGACATGGAACCAGACTTCCACAGATATCAAAGGACAACCACACTTAAAAGATGTTTTAGAGGCAATTTCAAAGATTCCTTGACCATAGAGCTGAGATGCCCTTGATTTAGGAACTTTTCCCAAAAACAGCCCCCATAGTGAGTGCCAGGACTACTCCAGTGAAGGTTTCTGAAGCCCAGGTAAAGCCTTGAGGACAAAGACTGTCATGGAAACAGTGGTATCTCTGGACCATTTCCCAGGGAAATACGGTAAAAATGCTACAGGTGCACTTTTTGTCCTGTTACACTTTGTCCTGTGTCCCTTTACTGTGCTGAAAACTGGCAACCCAGACAAGAGAGAAAGCAACAGACACCAAAGACACAGTGGTCATGCCGGTAATATTCAATATTTCCAGGGAAGGATCTCCTTTCCACCCTGCAGGCTTTGAGCAAAGTTGCCTGGGAAAGCTGAGGCTTGTACTACAGTCATCTTCTATAGACTAAAAGAAGAAATCTCCCCTATGAAAAACTATTTGGTGAGATTTACTATGGCAACCCACTCCAGTATCCTTGCTTAGGAATTCCCATGGACAGAGGAGCCTGGCTGGCTAAATCCATGTGGTCCCAAACAGTCCGACACGACTAAGTGACTAAACAACAACAACTAAACTGAAGTCTGAATACACAATCATTTAACTACACTCTTCTGGCTGCAAAATAATTCAAAGTAGTGGTTTAGGCTTTCATTAATAAGCAAAAGCAACACATCACCAAAAAACTGAACAAGACTGAATTTTGAGCTGCACAGTTTTCTAGGTTTTTAGTGTCAGCGATCCAAATAGCACGCATGAGAACCTAAACTAACACATTCTTGAATGCCAGCGTCTTTCACTTGAAAAACTACATTGAATATTTTGTTCACCCCCAAATTTAGCAAGATCAACTTAAAGAACTTGAGAAAAGATGCAAACGTCACTCTTTGCTAAAACGTACACACTGTCACAGCTCACAGCATCTTTGATATCTCTCCAGAAAGAATCAGTGTACTTTAGGATCTGGGGTGAGGAGAGTAACTTTAGGATCTGAGGAAATCAGATACGACTTTTGGAAGAGAAAACCAGGTCCATCAAATCACAGCAGTGAAGTTGTGATGCTGTCTTGCAGTAGATGTCCAAACAGGTGGCCCGAGTCAGCTTTCCTCTTAAGAGTCCAGCTCGTCTCCTAAGGGAACCATCCTTTCTGGGTGCTGAGACAATAGGCTTTTACACCGCAATTGATCTTTGGCTTTTAACATGCTTGCTGTCACTTCCAGAAAGAAAAATGGAGGACTTTCCTGTTAGTCCAGAGGTTTAAGAATCTACCAGGCAATATAGGGGACATGGATTTCATCCCTAGTCCAGAAAGATCTCATATGCTATAGAATAACTAAGCCCATGGGCCACAATCACTGAAGCCCGCTCACCCTAGAGCCCGTGCTCTGCAACAAGAGAAGCCACTGCAGTGAGAAGCCTGAGCACTATAGCTACAGAGTAGCCCTAGCTCGCCACAACAGAGAAAGCCTGCATGCAGCAACCAAGACCCAACACCCCCAGAAATAAATGAATAAGGAAAATGGGAATATGCCATGAAAACAGGGTGGGCAGGAACTACACTCCTGGTCTCTGGAGCTACACCCCCACCTTGGTCTTCCAGATGCCTGTGCAGTCCTGGAAGGAAGGGTGCACCCCACCATCTACACTCACACTGAAGTGGAGTCCTTCCTAGGAGCCCAGCTTCACCTCCCCAAGGAGTGCTCTTCTTTTGGACATTGAAGAAGATGGATTCAGGACCTGAATTATGTAGATTCCAATGTACTTACATGTCAGTCAATCCTTAAAGAAATCAACCCCAAATATTCAGGGGTTGAATATTTGGTTGAATATCAGACCTTCAGGGAAGGTCTGATACTGAAGCTCCAATACTTTGGCTACCTAATGCAAAGAGCCAATTCACTAGAAAAGACCTTGATGCTGGAAAAGACTGAAGGCAGGAGGAGAAGGGGGTGACAGAGGATGAGATGATCAGATAGCATCACTGACTCAATGGACATGAGTTTGAGCAAACTCTGGGAGATAATGAAGGACAGGGAAGCCTGGTGTCCTATAGTCCATGGGGTCTCAAAGAGTTGGACATGACTGAACAACTACATACTTATAACTGAAATAGTCCATTTTCTCCACATCCTAAAGTCAGAAGACAGTGTATTGTATTTAAGAGCTACAATTAAGTCAAAGCACCTTCAATCTTTCTTTTGCCCAGAACTGAATTATCAGTGTACAAATGGATAAATAAATAGAAGCACTGGCAACAGGCCCTGCAATCAAGCACTACTGTAAAATGTCATTAAGGGTTCATTCTCCCTATGACAGTTATGAAATTGTTCAGCATTCACCAAGCATCCACTACGAGCCGAGGTCTGGACCAGACTTTGTGAATTCTGCCCCCATTAAGTCCTGGAATTCCAAAGATGGGCCCAATACTAAAAATTTCTGGCCAGGACATGGAAACAACCCAAACGTCCATCGACAGAGGAATGGATGAAAAAGATGTGGTATTATACAATGGAATATTACTCAGCCACCATTAAAAAAAAAGGATGAAATAATGCTATTTGCAGCAACATGGTTGCATTTAGAGACTGTCATACTGAGTAAACTCAGTCAGGTGGAGAGATACAAATATGATATCGCTTATACGTGGGATCTTAAAAAATGGTACAAATGAACCTATTTAGTGAACAGAAATAGTGTCACAGGTGTAGAGAATAAATTTATGTTTATCAAGGGAGAAAGGAGGGAAAGGATAAGTTGGGAGATTGGGATTGACATACATACAGTACTATATATAATACAGATAACTAGTAAGAACCAACTGGGGATTTCCATGATGGTCCAGTGGCTAAGACCTGGGCCCCGAGTTTGACTCATGGTCAGGGAGCTAGATCAAACATGCTGCATGTAAGAGTTTGCACGTTGCAACTAAAGACCTCATATGCCACAGTGAAGACTGAAGATCCCGTGTGCTGTAACTAAGACCTGATGCAGTCAAATAAATAAATATTAAAAAAAAGAACCTACTAAATAGCACAAGAACTCTATTCAATACTCTGTAATGACCTATATGGGAATAAAATCTAAAAAAGAGGGGATATATGTATAACTGACTCATTTTGCTATACAGCAGAAACTAACACAATATCATAAATCAACTATACTCTAATAAAAATTAAATAAAAAACATCTGTATCACTTTACCCATAAATACATATAGGTACTCATATATAAATATGGGATTCCCAGGTGGAGCAGTGGTAAAGAATCCACCTGCCAAGCAGGAGACATGGGTTTGATTCCTGGATCAGGAAGATCCCTTGGAGAAGGAAATGGCAACCCACTCCAGTATTCTTGCCTGGGAAATCCCATGGACAGAAGAGTCTGGTGGCCTACAGTCCATGGGGTTGCAAAGAGTCAGACACGACTCAGCGACTGAGCGCACACACACACTCATAAATATACTCCTCAGAACACATGTTCCAACCTTTGTTGGAAAAAAACATTGCAACAACCAGGGAGGGAAGCTGGTAGCATTGGAGTGCTGGGTATATGCTTCTCACGAGCCCTCTATTTTATTTCAGACTCACAGTAACCCTGCAAGGAAGTATCATGACCCCTATTCCACACGAAGAACCTGATCTGAAGATGGCAGGGAGTAAGCCATTTCTGCAAGGCACCTGCTCAGGAGATGGTATGGCTGGTAAAAAGAGGAGAAATGAGAACTTATATGCAAGTTGGGCCACTCCATCAACAGTGGCTTCAAAAGTTCTGAGGAATCCCATGAGGTAAGTTCAAGCTTATAAGAACAGCTGCAGTTTTGGAATATTTCATTGCAAATATTCCAGTGGGGTCCCTGAGGGTCACCCCACAGAAGCCTCTGAGCCAGGAGGCTTACTTCCTTAAGCCATGGCTTCTCCTACTGGGAACACAGATGCAAAGAGTAAGTGCCTTTAGCTGAAGGAAGGGGACTAAACAGAATGTATGAGGGAGCCCCCTGGCATGACCCCTGAAATCCACCCAGGGGTGCAATTTACCTGAAGGGCTCCCTCAGCAGGGCCATAAGGGAAGTTACAGACCACTGGTGCCTATAAGGACTTCACCTCGTACAGAAAGCTCATCTTAGGAGATTTCTGAATTTTCATGCTCCTTTTTCTATTTCTGGGATTTCTATGCTCCTTTTTCTCTAACATTTTCTTCAACTACCACAAAAATTATTTCCCTTACTCAGTGCCTTTCCATTTAACCAGGAGTGACAAATTTAAACGTGCAGGTGAGATGAACAGGAGCAGTGGGGAGGAAAGGCCTGGTCAACATCTATTCGGGATCTACTGGTGCCTTGAGCCCTGTACTGAGGAGATGCTGAGTCCAGAAGCCCATCACAGAGGCCGCCATCCAGCAAGGCTGGTCCCGTGGTCTGAAGACTCACCCTCTCCTTCTAGCAAATGAGGGAGGGATAGAGGCACTGTGGGGGCCTGCGGGGTAGAAAGATTGAACAGATCTGCACAGATGTTTTAAAATACATAAGGGCTCATGTAAGACTGAGTGAAGGCAGGCTATAGTCCTTAGCATTGCAAAAAAGTCAGACAAAACTTAGAGACTAGACAACAAAGCCGATTTAAGCTGAGGCTGAAGGGTGATTCTGAAACAGGTCCCCGGGCTGGGAATTAACTAACGCAGAACCTGAAGGTGCCTTATAACTAAACTCCAAGATGCTGCTTCTACATGTTCTCATATCCCCCAGCAAGTCAACGCTTATTCATTACATTGTGGGCAGAACAGATCTGAAAAAAAAAAAAAAGACCAGGAGATAGGTTCCCTTCTCTATCAACTAGCCCCCCACCCTCCACCCCAGCGCCCTGCACATGATCCAAGGGTTCTACACAATATAATTAGAAAAAAGCACTAATATCTACAACTTGGAGCAACCCTTTTGAAGACAAGCACGAAAGCCAAATCCACAAGTAGCTTTCTTTATTGTTCTAATCGTAAAACATCTTAATTAAGATCCTTTCCAACACTGAGATGCTATGAACCTTTTTTCCTTCTGAATTTCTGAAATATTTCCGACATGAATAGTAAGCAGACTCTCAAGCTGTGATTTCTTTTCATGCCAGGTTGTGGTTTCCAGGGAGGCCTATGCTTGAAGGATGCTCAGCTCCTTTGGCTGGAAGCCAGTACTGAGGCAGGCAAGGTCACAGGCTTAAGACACGACAGGGAAAATGAGATGCATGCCACCCCATGGCCCAGATTATACCCCTAATCCCTGCCAGGATGCAGATGATGGCATCTCTGGTGGAGATGAGGTGAGCATCACACATCACCATCCTGCAAACCCCAGAAGTGCATGACCTGAGAGTGTGTCACTTCGGTGTAAGAAAGGTGGTGGGACTTCACACAGGAACAGTCAGTGTCACATCTGGGAAAAATAGTCAGGTTGTGGGATTTATCCACAGATGCCCCTAAGCTTTTTGATCCACCTTTTGAAAGCAGGGTCATCAAATCCTTTCTTCCTAATTTTTTATTTTTTTTTATTATTTATTTATTTATTTATTTTTAAAATTTATTTATTTATTTTTAATTTTTACTTTACAATTCTGTATTGGTTTTGGCATAGATTGACATGAATCCACCACAGGTGTACATGCGTTCCCAAACATGAGCCCCCCTCCCACCCCCCTCCCCACAACCTCTCTCTGGGTCATCCCCGCGCGTCAGCCCCAAGCGTGTCATATCCTGCATCAGACATAGACTGGCATTTTTAATTTTTTAAAATGTTTTTGTTTAATTTTTTTAAAGTATGATAACACATTTACAGGAGACTTGGAAAATACAGAACAAAGTTACATATAGTTCAGCTACGTGTGTGTGTTCAGTTACTGAGTCGTGTTTGTCTGTGTGTGTGTGTTTAGTCACTGAGTCGTGTCCATCACTTTGGGATCCCATGGCCTGTAGCCAACCAGGCTCCTCTGTCCATGGGATTGCCCAGGCAAGAAGGTTGGAGCGAATTGCCTTTTCCTTCTCCAGGGGATCTTCCCGACCCAGGGATCAAATTTGTGTCTCTTATGTCTCTTGCACTGGCAGGCAGGTTTACCACTGAACCACCAGGGAAGCCTAGTTCAACTACGTATTACAATTATTTTTTAAGTAAGACTTTTAGTTGGAGTTTCAATATCAAACTCTCAAAAATTAACAGAACAAAGAGACAGAAAAGTCAAAGGATACAGTAGCCTTGAAAAGCACTATGAACAAATTCAACATAATTTATATAGTGTTCACACAATAACAGGATAGAAATCCTATTCAAGTTCCCATAGACTATAAACTAGGAGACACTGGAACATATCCAGGCGCATAAAACGAGGTGCAAATATTTCATGTATTGAAATCATACAGAGTCTGTTCTCTTATCACTACAGAATTATGTTAGAAATCACTATTAGAAGATATTTGAAAATAACCCTTGTATCTTCAAGCCCAATGTGACATTTACCAACAGAACGCTTTAACTTAGGCATTGATAGCCTCAGTAAAGTTAAAAGACTGAAGAAACACAGAGGGTGATTTCAGAAAAGAAAGCATCTAAATGAGAAATTAATATCGAAGATACTTTTAACATTCCCATATATTTGGAAATTAAATGTCCACTTTCAATTGATGGGTGCATCTAAGAAGCCGTAACAAAGGACTTCTTAACTAATTCTAGTAGCAGAAGCAACAAGAACTTAAATGAAAAGCAGCTTATATCCAGGGCACAGTCAAGTGCAGCCAAGTTCGGCTCTTGATTAGCTGCTTTCTACTCCATTAATGCTTTTCCCTCTAATGCTTTGGCGATTAAAATTAGCCAGTCTGCAGTGTCCCTGCCTGGGGCTAACAAGTAATGAACTGCGAGCGTTACTATTTAGTTGTATCAAGGGCGCCATTAGAGAGAGCTTCTCAATTTCTCCCCCTAAAGGAAAGAAACCTTCCAGGCACGTTCTACCTGCCACACGGCTGCTCTCCTACTGCACTCACAGTGTCCCAGGGGACTCATGGGACCTTAAGCTCTAGGCGGAGGAAAGGATGAGGGCCAGGCTCACGTGGAGACTGCAGGTCAGAGGCGGAAGCAGCAGAGGCGGCCCCAGAGGGATGCTCTGAACCTGTTCTTAACCGTTCGCTCCTCCCCTCCCTCTCTGCCTGCCTTCTTCTGCCTCATAAACCTTCTCCTCCACCCCAAGCAGCTTTCTTCTTTCTGTTACAGCATCACTCTAGGCTTAGCCCCCATCTTCATTTCTTTCCAGAATGACTGTACCTGAAAGTCTTGTAAAAAAAAAAAAAATAAAAGTAAGAGAGAAAGAGAAGTTTCGGCTGCAACTCACACCCTCAGCTCGTGGCGAGGGATGGTTGGAGGGGGAGGCAACTCAGATCTCCTTTAAAACTGAAAAGATTTTTTTGCCGTGTGATACATCTTCACAAAATTTCGAAAGCTTAAATGGACCACACACTGACTGAGAAACTGTTGCTGATGAGTTGCTAAGATGTGTCTGACTCTTTTGCAACCCCAATGGACTGTAGCCCGCCAGGCTCCACTATCCATGCGATTCTCCAGGCAAGAATACTGGAGTGGGTTGCCATTTCCTGCTCCAGGGGATCTTCCCAACCCAGGGATCGAACCTGAGTCTTCTGCACTGGCCAGGGGAATTTTTACCACTGAGTCAGCTGGCAAGCCCTGAATGAGAAATATTAGGATTTAAAGATTGGTTACCAGGAAGATGTTCATTCTAGTTCAAGTAAAGGTATTCCAGAGAAATATGAAGAAAGTTCCTAAAATAACAGCCCCAGGAAGTCCCTTGAAGTCCTGACTATATGTAGCCCACTTCCAATGAACCGGGAATCACCCACCCACCCAGCCCCATGCCTGGTTCATTGGAAATGGGCTGCACCAAGTTATGACCTTGCGGGACTTCCTGCAGACTTCAGTGGGACTGTTATCTTAGACTTTCTTCAGCATTTCTCTGGAGTACTCTGATTCGAACTAGACACTCATCCACCCCCACACCTCACTCAGGAAGGGAGAAGGCTGGGTCAGACTCACTGCCAGGGTAAAGTTGAACACTTCTCTTGCTCTACATATACCAGATAATTCCTGGGTTGCTTCAGGCTGAGAAAGAAATAGAAAAAGGTCTGTAAACTACACCTAGAGTAACAAGTGCAAATTAGGCCTGGAAAAGATTTAAGTCTGGAAAATGTTTACTACCAAAAGAATCTTCAACAAAATCCTATAAGAACAGTATACTTAAAAAGCAACATAAAATGCTTGGGGAAAAGGGGACCCTCTTATACTGTTGGTGGGGATGCAAACTGATACAGCCACTGCGGAGAAGAGTATGGAGGTTCCTTAAAACACTAAATATAAAACTACCATATGATCCACCAATCCCACAACTGGGCATGTACCCTGAGAAAATCAACACCCTGATGTTCAGTGCAGCACTATTTACAATAGCTAGGACATGGGAGCAACCTAGATGTCCATCTATAGATGAATGGATAAAGACAACGTGTTACATATATACCGAGGAATATTTAAAAGTGAAAAAGTTTTAGTCACTCAGTAGAGTCCGACTCTGTGACCTCATGGACTGTAGCTCGCCAGGCTTCTCTGTCCAAAGAAATAACCAGGCAAGAATCCTGGAGTGAACAGCCATTACCTTCTTCTAGGGATCTTCCAGAGCCAGGGACTGAACTTGGGTCTCCTACATTGCAGGTGGATTCTTCACTATCTGAGCCACCAGGGAAGCCCACGGTGGAATATTACTCAGCCATAAAAAGGAAAGAAACTGAGTCATTTACAGTGATGTGGATGAACCTAGAGTCTGTCACAGAGTAAGTCAGGAAAAGAAAAAGTATTGTATATTAATGCACATATATGAAATCTAGAAAACTGATACTGAGGAACCTATTTGCAGGGAAGGAATAGAGATCCACATTAGTGAATGGACTTGTGGACATGGGGTGAGGGAAGGGGAGGGTGAGAAAAGCTGAGAGTAGCACTGTCATATATACATTACCATATGTAAAATAGATAACCAGCAGAAAGTTGCTGTACAGCACAGGGAGCTCAGCTCGGTGCTTTGTGGTGACCTGGAAGGGAGGGATGGAGGTGGAGTGGCAGAGGCCAAAGGGGGAGGGGATACATGTATACATATAGCTGACTCACTTTGTTGCACAGCAGAAACTAGCACAATATTGTAAAGCACTTATCCTCCAATTAAAAAAAAAAAAGCAACATAAAGGAAATAAGTCTCACTGTATGCTGTCTAAGGAAACAGGCATTTATAATTCCCAACCTTTACCATCACAGAATGCTATTTTTAAGGATAAGTGAGATGAAGCTTATGAAATATTATGCTTTCTTTTAGGAAGGCTCTCTATAAATGCAAGGCATTATTACAATGAGAAATTTGAGAAGTCCTAAATAAAGCACTACCTTTTTATGGATGCCTTAAGAATTCAACCTGACTTCATGTTATAGAAAGGGAAATTAAGTTAACTGAAACCACAAATGAGGATGGACGATGACCTCACTCTACGACTGACTGAGGAATCAGGGCAGATTTGATCCCTCCCCACCAACATCTGGCAGCCTCTGTAACTCAGAAGTAACCTACCAACAACCCTGAATGGCAATTAAGAGTCACACACTTACATATCCTCTTTTAGAAAAATTTTTCCAGAAGTAATGACCATCTTGGCAAGTAATTTCTCATATACTTTGCTGGGAACCATAGAAATTTCCTAATTTTTAGACACATGACTCCTTATAGGGATTCAGAAAAGGCATCTTCCCTTTCATCGTGGTCACAGAAAGATCTAGGAGTTTCGTTGTTTTGTTTTGTATTTTTGGACCACTGATGATCGAAAACAAGTTCCACTGAGGAGGAGTACTAATAGGGAAAATACTATTAGTACTAGTAGCACTCTAAAAACTTAATGACTTAAGAATGAGAGTGAAATATAGGATGGTGTGTGCATGCGTGTGATGACAACAGTGATTAACAGAATAAGAGTGACTTGAAATAATAAACTCATGTGCTGCACTCCTGCAGCCCTGTTAAGACTAGTTAATCATTTACATAAGACCCTGTGCCTTCATTAAAACTATCGTGCTCCATAGTACATGAAAAATACGCTCAAGTTTCCATGTACTTCAAGGACTATTGATCATCTAAGCTTTGGGGAAATACACATTTTACCACAGTTATTTTGAATCCTGGCTGCACATCAGAATCATCTGAAGAAACTTTAAGGCAAAAGAAATTCCAGCGTCCATTTTATCAGAGAGAAACTATTATATATATGTAGGATGGATAAACAATGTCTTACTGCATAGCACAGGGAACTTCATTCAATACCCTGTGACAAACTATAATGAAAAGAATATAAAAATAAATAAAACAGTTGTCTTTAATTGCCCCCCCCCAAAAAATCTATGTGGGATTCCAATATGTAGAGAGGTAAGGCTGAGAATCAGCATCTTCGATCAATAAATGAGTGAATCCAGACAAGGGCTAAATGATTATCTTTCACAATAGTTTTTAAGAAACCTCGTTAATCCATTTGCTAATTGTCCTTCCCTCCTGAGTAAACTGCTATTGTTCTGCCTCTAACCATAAAACAGAGATTATCAGTGTAATACAGGAAGTTCCTGCCTGATGATGACCTGACCCACATAGGAACCCACGCCACAGACAGGTGTGTCTACAGTGGTTCCTCTTCCCTCCCAACTGCCTCTGGAGTTCCCCCAGCCCCACCCCCAGGGAGGGTGCTCAGCTTCACTTTCTGGAGCTCTGCCCAGAGCCCTTATTCTCAGCAGAGGCTGGACTTAATAGAAGCGTATTGGTGGAGAAGTTAGAGGACACGAAGACCCACTCCATTTCCAGCTTGCCCTCCCTTCCCCTCTCCCACCCAGAAGGGTCTGTCTGTCTCCATATGCTCAGACCCCAGACCTCCTTTCTCCAGCTCAAGAATGAACCCACATCTAGCAGCTTGGAGTCTGGGGAGCCTCTTTTCCCCAGGTGAGGTGGATGAGCCCCACGATGGCTGTCAGGGCTACCCGTATGCCCCTCAAAAATGGCAAGTGGGACACCGCTTATCCTCAAAGTAACCTTACTACCCTGGTGGTTCAGATGGTAAAGAATCCACCTGCCAATGCAAGAGGCACAGGAGACGTGGGTTCGATCCCTGAGTTGGGAAGATCCCCTAGAGAAGAAATGGCAACCCACTCTGGTATTCTTGCCTGGGAAATCCCATGGACAGAGCTGCCTGGTGGGCTACAGTCCCTGGGGTCACAAAGAGTTGGATATGACTGAGCAACTATGACTTTCACTTTCAGCCTTACAGCTGAAAAGGTAAATTTGCATACTCAATGCTGTTCCAAACAGCTTTTAAAAGACTTTTAATAAGTGAACCCAGTACATTTAAAAATTCAAATTAATTAAAATTGAATAGGTTAAGAATTCAGTTTCTCTACTGAACAAGCCGCCTGCAGTGCTCACAGCCTCATGGAGCTGCTGGTGACCACACAGCACACTGAGGGCTAGATCCCGGGGCAATGAGCACAGACAGGGCTGAGCGGAGGTGGAGGCAGGATGCGACTGCACATCCTTTCAGAAGCATCCTCAGCTCTGGACGGGCAATGGCTACAGACGATCGTGTTCCTCTCCCTTCATTTCTCCACTTGCAAGAGGCAGTCATCAGAGTTCTCCAGACTGACAGCCATCTATAGAGAAGGATGAAGGGTCTAGAAGTCCTTCCTGCTTCTGTACTCAGAGACCATGTGTTCCCAGCACTCAGCAAAAATACAGAGGAGTTGAGTTTCCATCAGGTCAAGTCTTTTGCCTTCTTCTTCTCTATCAATATGTCTCTGTCTTTCTCTTTCTCCCTTTGACTAACTAACCAACTTCCCTGGGGCTGAAAAACGAGTTCTCGCAGGAAGCCACACTGCAGAGTTTCAGCTCTCCTCCCCAGCATGAATTGTCACTGTGCATTGCAAACTTTCCTCATGTGGGTCATTCCTGAACTTGGTCACAATCCTTAAGATAGGCCCAGAAATATAAGCCAGCTCTGGGGCACATGGTTTAATACTAATTATTTCTACCATCCAAAATTCTGTCCCATAAAAACAGAGGTTTAAACTTCTCAAAAAATACTTTTCCTTCATCAGAGGAAAGACGTTTCTAATTAGAAAAAAACAGAATTGAAGCAGAAGGAAAGCTCCATATGGAGTAAAAGACACGATTCAACACCGCTTGAGAGCAAGACTGGGTTGGACCCATCCTCACATGCCTGACCTGACTCCACACAGCAGGTACAACAGATGTTGAAAAGGAACACAGGCTCCCTAGGCTATGACTGATGTTCCATCTGAAGGACCTTCTTAAAAGGAAGAATGTTTCATAAGGACCTTTGATAAGACATATCTCCTCCCCCCCACAACCAGATTCAGCCTCTTTCTAAGACTAATCTTACTATTTTAATGCAACTTGCCTTTATTCTTTCAACAATGTTAACCATCCTTATCTCCTTTCCCCTACTCAGAAGACAGGAGAACAACATAAGTAGAACCCTGAACAAATACTCCATATTCCACACTGATTACCCCCTCTAAAACTACAAAAACGATAAAAATGGGGGACATGCAGGCTCAAGCCTCAGTTTCCTCCACTACAAAATGGAGACAACAGTGCTCACTGGTTGATGAGGTTCTAAGTTAATTGCTATAGTTGAAATAGGCAACTATGGGTAAAGAAAATGCAGTACTTAGATAAAATGGACTATTACTCAGCCGTTGAAAGGAATGAAGTCATGCCATTTGCAGCAACGTAGACGGATCTAGAGATTATCACACTAAGTGACATAAATTAGAAAGAGGAAGACAAGGACCATATGATACCACTTACATGTGGAAACTAAAATATGACACAAACGAATTTACCTAAGAAACAGACTCAGACTTAAGAGAATGAATGTATGGTTACCTGGGGGGGGGGGGGGGAGGGGGGGGGGGAGGGATAGAATGGGAGTTTGGGCTGGACACATACACATTGCTATATTTAAAAGAGATGACCAAGGAGGACCTGCTGTATAGCAGAGGGAACTCTGCTCAATATTTTGTAATAACCTAGGTGGGAAAAGAATTTGAAAAAGAACAGATACATGTATATGTGTAACTGAATCACTTTGCTATACACCTGAAACTAACACAACATTATTAACCAACTAAATTCCAATATAAAATAAAAATTAAAAAAAAAAAAAACAAAGATGAGAAAAAAATTTTTCTAACCCAGAAAAAGTACAAAAAGTCGGGAGGTGCAGACTTGGATCTCCGTTTCTTCACCTATAAAATGGAGACAACTCTACTCACTGATTGGTGAGGTTCTGAGTCAATCGACTGAGTTAAAATAGGTAAAAAGGCTATGCCAACCTTATTATTCTTATGCAATGGTTTTCAGAGCTTTCAGATCAAGGGCCAAAGACTCCAGCTGATTGGCTTGCCCATTCCTTTCATGCAGAGCTAAAAAAAAAATTCATATGCATTGTCTCACTGTATGATACCCTTTTCATGTACAAACATTAAGCACAGATGGTTGGTAAGAGAAGAACAGGAAGAATTTTCCAATTTTCCTCAGTTCAGACTAGAAAACTACATCAGTCTGATGTCCAGAAGCTGGCCTTGAGTGTGATTCATCAGATTACAGGACAAACTTTGACAAGCTGGGAATCTCTGCCTGGCCCTGAGTATCCTAAGACCTAAACAAAAAATCCCGCCCTGTTCAAACCACTGTCCATACACACTTTCTAGTCCAATAAAGGTGTTTAGAAAAATTCTTAGAGCTGACTGTGGGTACTTTGGCCACCTAACGTGAAGCGTCAAGTCACTGGAATAGACCCTGATGCTGGGAAAAACTGAAGACAAAAGGAGAAGGGTGTGGCAGAGCATGAGATGGTTGGATGGCATCATCAACTCAACGGACAGGAGTTGGAGCAAACTCTGGGAGACAGTGGAAGACAAAGGAGCCTGGTGTGATGCAGTCCATGGGTTAGGACTCTTTGGGTTGTTCCAAAGAGTTGGACACAATTTAGCGACTGAACAAGATTTTTAACTCCATCATTCCAGCTCAGTGCTTCCAGCATTTCCTCCCCCATCCAGGGCTCAGCTGGAACTTCCTGTCCTGCCCTGTCCCAGCCAAGTCTCTTCCATCCACAGTTGCCTGACGCCCTCAGCAGACCTTGCCCTTGACTTTGAATCTGGGTCTCCTCCTTTCCAATTCCCTGTTTTGAGGTCAATCATTTGCTAGAGCTTCAACTTCCATTTTTCTGTGTCCACATCCACGGTTGGGAGGTCCATCTCACTTTCACGTGTCTCTCAGTTCCCCAAAACATACGGGGGCCCCAGGACCACCCTCTCACCCAGAAGGCAAGGTTGTCATTGGCAGCAAACTTGGCCTGAGCAGGGGACACTGCCCCTCTTGCACCCAGAGCGGCACCTCTGGGCTC
Organism: Oryx dammah; assembly: GCF_014754425.2. Lineage (NCBI taxonomy): Eukaryota > Metazoa > Chordata > Mammalia > Artiodactyla > Bovidae > Oryx > Oryx dammah. The sequence goes on along the minus strand of NW_024070213.1, from coordinate 20,598,896 downwards.
ACAACAACTCTTGTTACATATTTACTGACTGAATGAATGAGCCTCATTAGATAGTCTCACGCAGTGCACTTCTTGATGCCAATACAAACTCATCTTTTGTCCTGTGTTTTCCCCTGGGGCCATCCAGTGACCTTTGGGCACAGTTTTAAGTTCAACTCTCTACTCAAAAGTCTTGCTACAGCTGCCAACGCTGCCCTTCTCCTGCTACTTCTCTGTAGGAGACACGCTCTCTGCCCTCTTATCCAGTTAATGTAACTTGTTCTTAGGCCTTATTCTAGGCCATTCCACGTTCCTGCAACACCTTTCCCACAGAGATCCTATCTCAACTCTGCAGTTGAGAGAGAGAGAGAGAGAGACCTGATCATGTAGCTCAGATGGTAAAGAATCTGCCTGAATGCAGGAGACCCAGCTTCAATCCCTGAGTCAGGAAGATCCCCTGGAGAAGGGCGTGGCAACCCAGTCCAGTATTCTTGCCTAGAGAATTCCATGGGCAGAGGAGCCTGGTGGGCTACAGTCTGTGGGTAGCAAAGAGTCAGACACGACTGAGTGACTATCACTATACTTATTCCAATGATGCCACCATTCCTTAAGAACACCCTAAATACACCTCTTTGGGAGTTTCAGAAGCAACAACAGGTAACAGTTTCACACTATGTCTTGGATCTGACCAAGAACCATTTTAAGTATAACTTGGAAGCCTTACTCATTGAACTTGATGCCAAATGATTTCAGCAATGTCCAAAACTCAGCTCTCACCTCAAGGACCAAAGTTGTTCACTGCTCTATAACTGTGTAAAGTTTCTCTTCCAGCTAGACTGCAAGAGTGGGGCCATAGTCTTTGTTTCTGCTGTTGACTGCATTCGCCTGATACACTGTAGACACACAGCTAGTAACTGGTAAGTGAATGAACAAATGATCTGAAGACCTTCCTGAGAGATTTTTCTTTGCTTCATCAAGTACATGTCTGGCGCTGCTGCTGCTGCTGCTGCTGCGTCACTTCAGTCGTGTCCGACTCTGTGCGACCCCATAGATGGCAGCCCACCAGGCTCCCCCGTCCCTGGGATTCTCCAGGCAAGAACACTGGAGTGGGTTGCCATTTCCTTCTCCAATGCATGAAAGTGAAAAGTCAAAGTGAAGTCGCTCAGTCATGTCTGACCCTTAGCATGGACTGCAGCCTACCAGGCTCCTCTGTTGCTGAGAATATGGACATGAGTAAGAAAAAAAAAAATTCTATCATCTTTAAGGAGCCTAACATCTAAAGGGGGAAAAATAATTTAAAAGAAAAGGAAAAGAAAGTATTGTTTACTATAATATCAAATCTTATGTAACACACACATACATCATTTCACTTAAATGTCCCACCAGTGAAATAAGCATGATATTTAAATTCCCATTTCAGAGACTAAACAATTAGGATTCAGCAACGCTGCATAACTTGCATAATGTTAATCAGTTACAAGCCAGTCTTTGAACCCAAAGCCTAAGGACAGCAAAACCTAAGGTCCTTTTTTCCTTGACACCAAGGAATGGTGTAAAACTCAAGCAAATGTACTGTCTTATAAGTGACTATTTTTGAAATTCTTTCAAAGGAGACACATTGACATGGATAACTGGGTGCTGACATGGGGCCTAAACTTTCCTAGCCTTACCCACCCTTACTACTCCAGAAAGCATGTTAGGTGACCCACCAACTCTGATCTAAGAAGGTCTCCAAAGACCATCTCCCTTAGCCCTGGCTCACATGGGTATTAAGAAGCCTGAGGCTTTTCCAATCCGAGGTCAACCACCCCAGATCTGTGCACCAATGTTGCAGTGAAGGGTTTTTAGTAGAAGTCCCAATGTGAATGTTGCTGGGTCTACAAATGCCTACAGATGGGAATTTCCCTGGTGGTCCAGTGGCTAAGATTCTGCACTCCCAATGCAGGGGACCCAGGTTCCATCCCTGGTTGGGAATTAGATTCCACATGCTGCAACTAAGGCTTGGCATAGCCAAACAAATAATTTTTTAAAATGCCTACAGAGGGGCAGGTGGAGTACACAGCAGATAAACACTGGTACACAGGAGCTGGAAAGAAGAAGGAGGCTCAGAAGCAGGAACTGGTGTCACTAAAGGGGGCCACCTTCGGGACACATGCCATAAATTAGCAAGACATTTACTCATTCTTATGAAGTAGAAGATGAAAAGTAGAGCCTTTCAAGTTTCATTTCAGTGACATTTGAAAAAAAAACAGGTTTCGTATGGCTTTCGTATAGTTATCACAAAAGACATTAAAATCTAAGGACCATGCTTTCCTTTCTTTTAGAATTCTTCATTCAGTTTTAAAAATATTTTTGAGTGTAGAGGGTGGTGGTGAAGAGCTTACAGCTTTGAGATACTCAGACTTGTTTTGAATCTTGGCTTGTGCATGACTCTGAACAAGTTTTTAAACTCCCCATACCTCAGTTTCTTGAAAATGGGATAATGATACTGGTAATGAACCAGTGATAATGAAACACTGGTTCTATCTATTTCAAAAGGTTGTGAAGGAGCTAATACACTAGAATTCAGCACAGGGCCTGGTGCGTAAACAGCTTAACAAATATCAGTGACAAAAACACGTGTCTGTGTGGTGGTATAAATCTTCAGGACTGACAAATAGGCACAACTATAGAGATGGTTATTTCTGAAATGGTTTGGTGGTTTCATTTGTGGTAAGCTCAAAATATTATATAATTACACGGAGAATCATGTAATAAAAGACACAACAGTCATGTATTTCTGTAAGACCTCACGGAAAAACTCAAACATTTTGGCCAACCCAACAAAACTATTATCCATTAGCAGGTTTAAGTCATTTTTAAGTACCTTGCAAATCATGTTTTCAAGCAGGAAAAAAAAGGGCGGGGGGAATGGAAATCAAAAGACTCAATTCCTGGGACTTCCCTGGTGGTCCAGTGGCTAAGACTCTCCCCTCCCAATGCAAGGAGCCCAGGTTTGATCCCTGGTCAGGGAACAGATCCCACGTGACACCACGTGACACAATTAAAGACCTGGTGCAGCCAAATAAATAAAAAACAGGAAAAAAAAAAAAAAGACTCAATTTCCATACAGATCTGCAATAAGACATGGCCACTGCTAGGTCTGCATGTCTCAGGAGGATCAGACATCCCATCTCTCTAGATTGGGTAGAGAGATCTCAAGGGACTTTCTGCAACACTGTTACCCATGCTCTGCCCAAAGAGAAAACATGCCTTTGGTTCTTTGGATGAGCATTTGAATGGCTACAGATAGAACATCAAGAGGTCACTGAGCAGAGGTTCCCCACTGTTTGTCACAAGGATCAGTGCAGGGGGCTGCCTCTCAGAATCATTTGTACCGGTTAATGGATCAACTCTTCCTGGAACCAAGATTTCGGGAAGAAATATCAATAACCTCAGATATGCAGATGATACCACCCTTACGGCAGAAAGTGAAGAGGAATTAAACAGCCTCTTGATGAAGGTGAAAGAGGAGAGTGAAAAAGTTGGCTTAAAACCCAACATTCAGAAAACTAAGATCATAGCATCTGGTCCCATTACTTCATGGCAAATAGATGTGGAAACAATGAAAACATTGAGAGACTTTATTTGGGGGGGCTCCAAAATCACTGCAGATGGTGACTGCAGCCACAAAATTAAAAGACACTTGCTCCTTGGAAGAAAAGCTATGACAAACCTAGACAGCATATTAAAAAGCAGAGACATTACTTTGCCAACAAAGGTCCATCTAGTCAAAAGCTACGGTTTTTCCAGTGGTCATGTATGGATGTGAGAGTTGGACTACAAAGAAAACTGAGAGCCAAAGAATTGATGCTTTTGAACTGTGGTGTTGGAGAAGACTCTTGAGAATCCTTTGGACAGCAAGGAGATCAATCCTAAAGGAAATCAGTCCTGAATATTCATTGGAAGGACTGATGCTGAAACTGAAGCTCCAATACTTTGGCTACCTGATGTGAAGAGCTGACTCTTCGGAAAAGATCCTGATGCTGGGAAAGATTGAAAGCAGGAGGAGAAGGGGACAACAGAGGATGAGATGGTTGGATGGCATCACTGACTCAATGGACATGAGCTTGAGCAAACCCTGGGAGACGGTAAAGAGAGGGACTATGTGTGCTGTAGTCCACGGGTCGCAGAGAGTCGGACACAACTGAGTGAGTAAACAACTTCAGGATCATGGAGCTTGGGGCTGGTGGGATGGGGAATGTCTGCCTTGCTCCAGTAACGAACACACTTCATTCTCTGCATGGAGGAAACTCGCTCTTGCTAATGACACTTCTTTCCCACTTGGTTACACAAACGTTCAGGGGCAGCATAGCCCAGTATGAATTGTCAGGAGGAGAGTCTGATGTACTTAATCAGCAGCTGCTCACTATCCATTCACCTGTCACAGACACCTTTCCTGTAGCCTCTGAAATTAAACAGAAAGCAAAGAATGGAAACAAAGTGATGTGCCAGGGAGCATGGTGCAGGAAGAAGGGCTAAAGGAAAATAAAGTGAACGTGAAAGTCACCCAGTCACGCCCAACTCTTTGCCACCCCACGGACTATACAGTCCATGGAATTCTCCAGGCCAGAATACTGGAGTGGGTAGCCATTCCCTTCTCCAGGGGATTTTCCCAACCCAGGGATTGAACCCAGGTTTCCTGCATTGCAGGCAGATTCTTTACCAGCTGAGCCACAAGAGAAGCCCAAAGGAAAATAAAGAAGTCTGTCAAATATATTCAGCACCTTCTATGTGCCAAATACCGAAGACATTGAGGCATTTCAGAAAGTCTCACAGAGCTAAACTGGTTTGCCCAACATCACACAAGCAGGGCTAGAATTTGAATCAAGGTAGGTCAGATTCTAAAGCTAAGCTTTTACATTTTTCTCCCCCAAAATGAGGAGGAAGGATCTTTGGCAAAATGACAAGTGGTACCATAGACTCAGGGAAGATAGTTAAAAAAAAAAAAAAAGAAAGGTTTTTAAAGTTTCAGTGTTTCCCAAGGTGATTGCAAATCTTGAGTTGGGTAATTTAAACAGAAAAAAGCATATTCTGACAAGGGGGATAATGTATTTAGGCCCAGCATCAGGTGTGCTAAGAGCAAGGGTTGCCTTAGGACCTCAAGAGGTGGAATGAGGAATGGATGACTGGGTGGCAAGTACCCCCAGAGAACCAGGGCAGCCACCCACACCTTCCCCAGCTCTGAAAATGCACACGTTCAAACAACAGATGAAGAAGAAGGGGTGCGATATGACAGATGAAGATGCCCTACGTATCTGGAGAAATGTGCACTTAAAGCAAACTGTTCTCCTTGTGAGTGAGAGCTTAGCGAAGGAGACAGAGTCCATTTTCTTTTTGGCCTCTCTGGCTTCCTACTTCCTACTTCTTTCCTCACGATAAATATAGGGACCCTAGAAATCGAGACCAGCATCCTCATTTTTCAGAGGAAAAACCTGAGACCAACAGAAGCCTCTGCAATCACACTTCTTGTTTCAGGAATCAGGCAGTGATCAGTTCCTGTTTTCGTTTTTCACCATATTCTGTCGTAAAGAGGAAAAAGGGTAGACAGAAAACAAAACAAAAAATCCGCAAGCAAGAAACATGAATTTTTAACTTGTAGACACAAAGATAGCCCTACATATCTTGTAAATGTCCCTAATTCCATTGCCATGGCATTAGAGGTGTGTGTACTAAACTGCTCTAGCTTCCCACGTGGCTGGCTCAGCAGTAAACAATCCGACTGCCAGTGCAGGAGACGCGGATTCGATCCCTGGGTCAGGAAGATCCCCTGGGGAAGGAAATGGCAATCTACTCCAGTTTTCTTGCCTGGGAACTCCCACGGACAGGCCAGAGTCCACGGGGTCGCAAGAGTCAGACACGACTGAGCAGGCGCACAGCTGGCCAGGTGCTGAAATGCCCTAGGCGGTGCTGTGTGAGCAGGGCAGTGCATGCATGCTCAGTCACAGCTGTAGTGACTCTTTGCGATCCCATGGACTGTAACCCACTAGACTCCTCTGTCCACAGGACTTCCCACCTGGCCAGGCTGAAGGTTAGGACTGCAAGGCTAAAGGATGCCTCTTTACCTAGGGTGACCCTCACTGTCGCCGTCTTGGATGACGGACCATGGTTTACTGGGGCTGAGTTGATTCCTAAGATGTTGGGATTTCAAGGCTAAAACCAGGAAAGTCCCAAAGAAACCAGGACAAATGGGCCCCTCAGCTGCCTTGAGCAGGGCCACATTCTCAGCTGAGCTAATGGACCCACAGAAATAAAATGCATTTAGCTGGATGTTTTGGCTGGTGTGACACTAGCTAAGCGGTAGTTAACATTTCCAGTCTTTACAAAAAGCAGCAGAATGAAGATTAATGACTGTAAAGAGCATCAAGCCCTGGGGGAGGAAGGTATTCTCAAAGTAGGAAGTGTTAAGTCCATAAAAGAAACAATATGAGAATGCAGTGGGGCTTTTTCATACCTAACAAGTATGACTAAACCTCTAAACACTTCCTGTTCCGTCCCAAGTTTTTCTGAAATTTGCTTTTCCTAACTGGCCAAGAAGATAGGAAAAAAGGAAAAACAAAACAAAAAACTGTTCCCTCTTCTCTTAAGATCAGTGGGGAATTTCAAAACCTCCGAAGACTTCTAAAGTTTACCCAGCTCTTGCTGTCAGATAGAAATATTATGGAGAAACAAATAGCCCTCCCTTTTCTCCATAAACATCCTAAATGCTTTACACATATAATTGTGGGCAAGTAGAAAACCATCTGATTAGAAATGATAAATACATGCACTTAAGCAGCACCTGTGCACTCAAGCATCTAGTTGTATTTTCAAGGAAAGAAATTTTTTTCTTGTTTTTAAGTACTCTGATAGGAGCAGAGAACACAATCCTGAATAAGGAGAGTATATTTTCATTTCATTTATCAATCACCTGAAGATCAAAAACGGGTCTGGGGACTTAACCCTGATACTTGCTGAAACACAGAAACAGAGCTGTGTGCTGTCACTTCAGTCATGCCCGACTCTGCGCAGTCCTATGGACTGTAGCTCACCAGGCTCTCCCGTCCAGGGGATTCTCCAAGCAAGAGTACTAGAGTGGGTTGCCATGCCCTCCCCCAAAACTTCACATTTATTTAATTTCTCCTGAGCAGCACTTTCTAATCACAAACAGCAATGCCCCAAAGGGAGCTTCACTTTCCCCTTTTCTGGGTCACCAAGGACATGGGAGGTACTCAGCCTAGAATGGAGTGGCAACGATGTGAGTCAAGGAGGGGCTTACACCAGGGGGAGGGGGCATGCCCACGGGTTTCCCTCCTCACAAGAACAGCTTAACGCTGCCCTCTACTCATATTTGAGAAAGGCGTCCTCCCATCCTCTAATCTCCTGGAAGCATGCTTCAAATATACAATAATCTTCTAGAAAAGGGCAAACGTAGCCCACTGAGGACCCTTCAGAAAGGCTTCCTCTCCATCCACTTCCTCTCTAATGCATTGACTGACATGCCTTCCAAAGCAAAAGGGGGAAATGGAACCAAGCCTGCTAATCCCACCAACTTCCTGAGAGGAAAGAGCTACAGCTGCCGGATGAAGTCCAGAGGACTTGACATGAGGAACGCTGTCAGATGCCCACCCAGGCACACGGCCAGTCCAGGTACTGACACCACCTCGCCGAAGAGTCCACAGTCAACGAGCTCAGCTCCCCACCTGGGCTGTGATGGCCCCTCAGTCCCCAGAACTCCTGGTCTTGCCTGCCTGCAGGCCTCCTGGGAGCTCCCAGGGGCCTTGGTGACTTGTACCTTTGTACACAGTACAACTGGCCTCTTTGAGTTAAGCAATTCCAGACCAGGAGCCTTATTGGACTTGCCCTGTTTATACAAGACTTGTCAAGCAGGTTGGGCTGCTTTTCTACCACTTTTCCTTCCAGACGCCTCCCAAGTGCCAAGGTATCAGGAAGCAAGAGAGGGATAGGGTTTTCTCACCACAGTCCCGGAGGCCTACACAGGCAAGTGTAGGCCACAGACTTGGCCACAGGCCTGCTGCGGGTCTCTTAGAGAGTGGAGTGTGTTTTGAAGGATGGTAAAGGGAAAAACTGTCAAAAGTAAGGTCAGAGTCAAGTGCACCATTTCTGTCATTACTTTGGTTTCTTTCCAGAGAGAGTAAAATGCTGCCCTCCTCCCCGCCCCAGCAGCGAGTCCTGTGGTTACATCAACACTAATTTTTAGTTGCACAGAAAAATCCCCCATGGGACAAAAATGTTCATGAATTCCCCTCTCTACTTTTCAGATCTAGACAAAGTGGGAGAGAGGAATTAAGTGCCTTTGTGAATCAGCAAAAAAAATCATAGGGATAGAGCCCTGGACAGCCAGTCTTCCTGGCTTGATCCTCACATCCAGCAAAACACAGGGAAAATGGATACCTTTCACTAAAAAGAAAGAGATGACCTTCAACTTCGGGTGTATAAGGTACCAAAAATTGTTAGAAGACATCAGTTACTTTGTGGGGAGGAAAACCAATGAAACAGTAGCCCAGGGCACAGTTCTTTCCAGAGTTCAAAACGGTATCTAACCAAGGTCAAGACTGAATGAACCAAGCCACTATATCTAACCCATGGTATGAGTCAGTCCTACTAAGACTGCCTCAAGGTTAAGGAGAAACTCCTCAAACTGGAAGCAATCTCACCAAATAGAAATGGAAACTAACTACTCCTGTCACACCTCCTTTTCATTCATAGTAAAGATTTCCACAGAGCAACCCTCTTAGATCCTGGGAGAATGTATTTTTTTAGGCATGAGCCCAGACCTACCACTCTGCAACTCAACCCTCACCTGTTCCAAGATGGCAGAAAGTATATGGTTAAAAGCACAAAGCCTTTGAACAGGTCTTTTGATCCTAATGCTCCCACCCACAGGAGTACACCCAGAGATCAGATAAAACGTGGAAAACATGGGCAAAGTTCAACCAACAGCTGCCCCTTCTAGGCCACGAACTGGCACACCTGGCTACTTGGCAACTGTTCCTTCCTTTAGCAGATCTTACCTGCCTGAGCAGGAAACAGAGATAAGGCTGAAGCTGGTTCATGTTGATTGCTATGGTTTCTCACCCTAAAGCAGAGCTCAGGCTAGAAACTGAACCTTCAACTGCTGCCAATCAGTTCCATGGAATGTCACAGAGTAAAAAAAAAAAAAAAAAAAAGGGAGATAACACATGCCAAGTGTTTTGTAAACTACAAAGCTCTACACACAATACTACCTACAGTTATTCTGATATTAAACGATGCTAAAAGTAGCATATCAAACTGTAAATAAACATTAATAACAACTAGGGAACAACAATAAGGCTCATGACCTGAAGAGGTCAGGAGCAGGTATTGGTTACTACATAAAAAGTCTCCACTGAAAATAAATCTTTTAAAGCTGGTTCGAATGTTTAACAAACAATAAATAAGTTTAAATGATTTCCTTCCAGTGTACGTGCCTATGATCCAATTTCAACAGTAAAACCAATGTCATAATCGCAAGTTGGAAGAGCAATCTCTAAGAAGCCTCAAGACCAGCCCTGTCTTCTTTATCACCACAAACTATAGGAAACCAATTTTCTAAGATGTAGACTGTCATCTCGTGAGACTCACCAGTGCTTGCTAGTGTACAATCCATCCTAAGTTTGCTTCTGTGTTGAACAAACGTCCAGCTGGAAGGATACACAGCCAACAGACTCCTTTACATAAGCACCAGGTCACCAAGTCTCACTCCTAGAAACAGAGCCACTTTCTCCCACCTGGGTCCACTCCCATGGAGCATCTGAGAGGCACCTGCTCGGGGCTCCTGCACACACCAGTGGACCACCAGGTCTGCTTCTTCCCCACACGTGTGATGCAGCCGCTCCAGAACTTTGGAGAATCTGATTTCTTCACTTTTTATAACCTTGTAAATCAGATGCATTTCCCACACTTTTAATCAAGGCTTGTGACAAGAAAGCCAGCTCCACATATGCTGGAGGCTGTATTTTCTTAGTTCTTTTTATTCCTTATTGTCTAATTTTTTTAGAATTATTATTCCTCCCAAGTGACATGGATGAGGGGGACGAGGAACACAGCAATGTTAAATGACCGTAGGGAACTCGGACACCACAAATAGAGCAGGAAGCCCCCAGCTATGCTGCCCTTAAGAGGAGAAGATCCTAAAGGGTGGGTGTATGGGATGTGGGCACATCTGTGTCAGACAAGATTCCCTCCCTACCAGGCTCCCTGCTACGCTGTGCTTAGTCACCCATTTGTATCTGACCCTTTGTGACCCCGTAGATTGCAGCCTGCCAGGTTTCTCTCTCCATGGGCTTCTCCAGGCAAGAATACTGGGGTGGGTTGCCATGCCCTTCTCCAGGGGATCTTCCCAACCCAGGGACTGCACCCAGGTCTCCCACATTGCAGGCAGATTCTTTATCATCTGAGACACTAGAGAAGCCCACCAGGCTCCCTCTTGGGAGAGTCAGACAAACTCCATGTTCAACAACTTGTCATGCAGGTGGTGTTTGTTTATTCGCCAGGACAGGCTGCCTCCTCAGGAGTCCATCACTCCCTGCTCGTCTGCCTACTCACCACTCATAAGACTCTTCCCTGATCACAAGTAGCACTGACATTTACAAGCTGTGAGACTTGGCACAAGTGACCTGACCCCTGAATCTCAGCTTCCTCATCTGTAAACTGAAGATAGACACCCATCTTGGAAGGCTGTGCAGATTAAATAAAGTGTGTGTGTGTGTCCCAAAGGCTTCCACCTCAGAATTACACAATGTCTGGCACACAGGAGGCATTTGCCTTCCTCTCTCTAACCTGAACTGACTCATACTTTTCAATTATTTTGTGTTTCTACATTATCTCCCCACTTAGACTGTGAAGAATGACATGGCTTTCATCGTGTCTACCCCGAGTGGGTGCCCAACTTGACAACTGTGGTCAAGGATACTGAACATCCCATAATAGCTGGTAATCCTTCCAGAGGAAACTACTATGAGCTGTGGATATGGCTGATCCCCTTCTGGCCCACTAGCTGCTCACACCCCTTCTTTTAACACACCCCTCAGCCACCCGGAATGCCCTTAAGAACGCTCAGAAACCAAGTTATCCATTCATTTGATCATTTTTTGAGTGCATTCCCCTCGCGTCTACTTGTTGAGACCATAAACATTTCCTGGGTACATACTGTGTGCCAACGGAAGGCACTGTGGATCCATACTTATACATGGAAACGACAAGACACGATTCCTGCCTGCCCTTGAGGCCGCCAAAGGGACTCATATGGGAAGGTAATAACACCCTCAAAACGACACAGCGAACCAGACGTGAAAGAAGAGTGTTATCTGCGTGTCCTGTGGGACAAAGAGGAAGAAGTCATAATTCAGCCTGGAAACACTATTTAAAATTAAATAGTGAAATTTAAAAATTATATGCTGCCTTTGGGGCTTCCCTTGTAGCTCAGTTGGTAAAGAATCTGCCTGCAATGCAGGAGACCTGGGTTCGATTCCTGGGTAGGGAAAATTCCCTGGAGAAGGAAATGGCAAACCACTCCAGTATTCTTGCCTGGAGAATCCCATGGACAGAGGAGCCTGGCAGGCTACAGTCCATGGGGTCGCAAGAGTCAGACACAACTTAGCGACTAAACCACCACCACCATACTGCCTTTGAGATGGACCTTTAACGCATGTAACTTTGCTGAAAAAGGAGGTAAAAGGGAAATCCCATCCTTGTCTATTACAAAACTTATTAAGGCAAATGTCATTCCAAAGAAACCTTCAGGACTGCCAAGTCCTTGTCAGTAGCTTCTCTCATGTTAGGCAACGTGCAACGCAAAACAAAAGAATCTTCCTGGAATTCTGTCCAATCCATTCCATTCTGCCCAATCCATTCCACACATAACAGCGGGAAATGTAAGTTTTTAGTGCCAGACTAGGTATTGAGTTTTTTTTTTTTTTTCAAAGAAAAAGAAATAGAAGTCTTTAAAGCTCTCTGCCAATTCTAGGCAAAGGAAAGGATCCTGGAGAAGCCTGATGACAGAAGTGGACAGGAAGCAGGTGGTATCCAGTTTAGACAGAAGAAATGCACGGTCATAAGACTCCAGTCTTCCCAGATGGAAAGTTGAAGAACCCAGCGCAGGAGGACAAAGCTCATCTGTGGGACACCAGAGCAGCCCCACCTGAAACCTTGGTGTCATATAATAAGTGGGGGGTCTCCTCTTACCTAAATTCACACTAAGGCGAAGCACCCAGTCAAAAGCAGTGTGAGAAGTAACCAACAAGGATCTACTGTAGAGCACATGGAACCCTGTTCAATGCCACGTGGCAGCCTGGATGGGAGGGAAGTTTGGGGGAGAATGGATACACACATATATATATGTATGTTGTTGTTGTTTGGTTGCTAGGTTGTGTCTGACTCTGTGACCCCATGGACTGCACACACCAGGATCCTCTGTCCTTCACTGTCTCCCAGAGTTTGTTCAAATTCAAGTCCACTGAGTGGGTGATGATATCTAGCCATCTCATCCTCTGCCACCTTTCCTCCTGCCCTCAATCCTTTCCAGAATCAGGGTCTTTTCCAGTGAGTCAGTTCTTTGCTAGATAGGCCAAAATATTGGAGCTTCAGCATCAGTCCTTCCAATGAATATTCAGGGTTGATTTCCTTAATAGGATTGACTGCTTTGATCTCCCTGCTGTCCATGGGACTCTCAAGAGTCTTCTCCAGCACCACAATTTGAAAGCATCCATTCTTCAGTGCTCAGCCCTTTTTTATTGTCCAGCTCTCACATTCATACATGGCTACTGGAAAAACCATAGCTTTGATTACTATGGACCTTCATTAGCAAAGTGATGTTTCTGCTTTTTAATACACTGTCTAGGTTTATCAGCTTTCCTTCCAAAGAGCAAGTTTCTTTTAATTCCGTGGCTGCAGTCACCATCCACAGTAATTTTGGAGCCAAAGAAAATAAAATCTGCCACTGCATATGTATAGCTGAGTCCCTTTGCTGAAACTATCACAACATTGTTAATTGGCTATACTCCAATTTATAAAATAAAATTTTAAAAAATTAAGTAAATAGATGGAGAGAGGTTAAAAAAAAAAAAAGCAGAGGAGGCTGCAAAAGGTCTCATGTATAGACCACACAACCAGACAGGTCCTGTGTCGAGCTATACTCCACTACGAATACCTTAACGAACTGTCTAAACAGTTAAGACTTTCTCCCTACTTCTCTAAGGCTTATCATTATATCTCAGGTCCTCTTCCCCCAACTCTTTGTTCTTATAGCAATTCAACCCTCTGCTGATAACACAGAGCAAAAAGGCTTCCTGAAGAGCTGCTCTTGTCAGTCTCCATATCCTCCTCCCCATCCTCACTGATATGTAGCGGAAAGCCTGACACACGGCAGCTTCTTAATCAAGGCTTCTGAACACCCAGTCATCGGTCAAGCTAAGCAAAACAATGAGAAAATGGACCCTTGAAACATCACATGGTTTACGGACTCTCCCCAGAGATAACATTCCGCAGCGCTGACCTGCACAGATCCACAAAATTGGCTCCAGATACTGAAGGTGCGTGAACACACCTTGCATGGAAGGCGGCTCCCTTCCCAAGCCTCAGGACACACTCTCTCTCTAGGTGCTGCCTGCGAAGAAGGCTGTATGTGGAAATCTTAAACCTTGCCGTGAGACCTGACCACATCGATGTGCCAAACAGGCCCCCATCAGGACCGGTCTGAGGGAAACCTGAGCCGCACAAGTAACTGGAGACCTGGGCAGCTGACCTGCTTGCGATCTGGAGGCAGTCCCAGTTTAGGGGTGAGTTTAAACCGACTGTAACTGGGCCATACCTGGCAACACACTTCCCCACAAGACCCAGAGTTGGGCTGACGCGTGAGGAGTGGGGAGGTGGGGGCTGCTGGAGGCACTGGGTGAGGGCGTACAGGGTAGTTTCAGAGGGCCAGCTCACTCCAGGGACCCTCAGGAGGGTAGGCTCCTCCCTCCCCAACCAGGAGTCCCACAGGCTTCCTGGAGGTTCTCAGGAAGAACCTTGCCTTGTCCCAAGGACAACTTGTGTGAAAAACTTTCATTTCACTCCAGGCAGCAGCCAGTGACAAGAAAGCCTTGTAGATGGTTGGCAATGCCAACTTACCTGGGCACATGGGTGCCTGCACTAGGAGGAAGAAGAGACAGAGGCTAAACTCACCAAGGTGTCGGTTAAGGAGAAGCAGGGCAGGATGAAGGACCAGATGGGAATCCCGATGGATAAAACCAGTTTGATTTGTAAACATGATAGGATTTAGCATAATAAACCAAGTTCCTACTTGTGCCTGGTACCGTCCTGGAATATCAAAATGAAGAAGGGGGCAATCCTCAGAGAGCCAGACTCTTGGAGGTCATACCTGGAGATGACAAACGTGTATTTTCTTTTCTCTCGAGAATTGTATTAATGTTGTTACAGTATTGATTATGGAGAGCAAGAGAATGGGAGGCAGGTAGGAAGGAAAGAATAGAAAAGAAGCAGGAAGAGAAAAAAGGAGGAGAGACTGTGGGTATTAAACGGGATAATCCTTGTAAAGTACTCAATCAGTCTCTGGCATTCAGAAAGTGCTCAGTAAACCCTGGGCATGGTTATAAGGACCTGTAACTGCATTGTGCTAGGCTACACGGAACACATCTAATATGGCCGGTATAGCCTAAGAGCTTGTTGTTGAGTCGTTCTGTCATAGCTGATTCTTTGCAACCCCATAGACTAGCCCACCAGGCTCCTCTGTCCATGGGATTTCCCAGGCAGGAATACTGGAATGGGTTGCCATTTCCTTCTCCAGGGTATCTTTCTGACCCAGGGACTGAACCCAGGTCTCCTGCATTGCAGGCAGACTCTTTTATCATCTGAGCCACCATGGAAGCTAAGGGCTTACCATGTGTTAATTCATTTAATGCTCAAGCCTATGAGGTAACAGTATTTCCACTTCATACACGAGGGAAAGTGGGTACCAAAGGATATGTCAGCTCCAACTACCCAGTCACACAACCATCAGGTGAGAGATGCGGACAGTGGGCGGCAGGGAGTAGTCAAACCCAGGTGTCTAATTCCCTTCTCACCTCTCATCCATGAAACCTGAAGTTCTCAAGGTTTGGTCCCCAGAACCTGGGAACTTTTTAGATTCGCAAATCCTTGATCCCAAGCAGACTCAGTAAAACAGAAGAGAAATAGACGACAAAGGATGAGATGGTCGCATGGCATCACCAACTCAATGGACATGAGTTTGAGCAAACTCAGGGAGATAGTGAAGGACAGGGAAGCCTGCCGTGCTGCAATTCATGGGGTCACAAAGAGTCAGACACGACTGAATGACTGAACAAAACAACCAGGTGACTGTGATGAGCAGCAAAGCGTGAGCACCACGCCACTCACGATGGTATAGTGCGTTTCCATTGAGGGGCTACAGTAAGACAGATACTAAAACACGTCTCCCTCAGTGGCTTCACCAGGCAACGGGCAAAGGTCAAGATACTTGGGTCCTCCATTTCGTTTAGTTTAGGGTACAGCCTGTGGTTGGGGCTTGGGAGAGCAGTCTTAATGGTCATCATTTTCAGAGAAGTCCATACAGTTTCTCTGGTTTCATCCTGTGACATAAAGAAGTGAGGAGGGGTTGAGAATCCCTGGATATTCTTGGGATGGTCTAACTCCTTCACAGCAACTCACCACCAGTGAGCGGTGACCTGAAATATCTACCATTAGATGAAAAGGGAACTTGAAAGCTTTGCCTTTAATGTGTTAATTTAGCTTCCAGTGACTTAGGGCAGGTGGAGTCCTCTGTCGTTTTCTCCAGGAGTTAATTCAGTGATGCAAACCAATGACCCAGTAAGTAGATGACTGAAGCCTTTTGTGTCTGGGCCCTGGAGCAGCCCACCTTTTGGCCATTTCACTGTTCATTAGCACCTCCGCTGAGGATCAGCAGGGGAGAGTGAAAGGTGACTAACCTCAAACCCGTCAATTTTTCTCCTTGTTAGCAGTTCTGGTGAAGACTTGGTGGGAAAAGAATTGTTATCGGCTAAAATGAGACACAGGCTCTGATTTTCCATGCCCTCCCCACCCCGAACCCCACTCCTAATTATCACACACCATCAGGCCAGTCTAACTTTATAGTTTTAGCTCACTGACAAGTAAAGAGAAGCATAACATTGACAGTCTAGAATTTCTAGAGGTAGCCTGTGGTCTCTTATTTCAAATTACAGCTCTTAAAAATGCCGAGGTCATGGACAATGTTGATGACAGCGAAAGAGGCTCAGAAGTGGTGATGTCTCTACAGGCCCCATTTTCAACACTGGCTTTCCCTACCTTTCTAACTTTACCGGGCCTAATGGAATACATGTGTCTTCAGTGCTCGTAAGAGAAACAAGAGACCCGACATGAATTAGACACGTGCTATATTCCAGGAGGAGAAGCAGGGGGGTGGGGGTGGGTGACAGTGGACAAGATGGTTGGATGGCATCACCAACCCAATGGACCTGAGTCTGAGCAAACTCCTGGAGACAGTGAAGGACAGGGAAGCCTGGCATGCTGCAGTCCATGGGGTCACAAAGAGTCAGACCCAACTGAGAACAAAAATATTCTAGGGTGCCAGAACTTCTGTTGGCCACCTTAGGAACACAATCACTTAAATCTAAAACAGCTAGGCAAGAAGCTTTTATCCTGATTTTATAGAGAAAACCAAGGCTTGAATTTTAGTAAGTGCCAGAGATCTGAATACAGAGCTGTCTTCTCTGCCTGACAAAACTATGCTCCTTCTACTACCCAAGTCAGACACTATTAATCCCAAACACCTACTGTACAGCACAGGGAACTAGATGTAATATCTTGTAATAACCTGAAAAAGAATCTGAAAAATATATATTATATATACACAAATTTATATATATAAATTTACATATAAATATATATATATAAATAATTGAATCACTGCTGTATACCTGAAATTAACACAACATTGTAAATCAACTATACTTCAATTCAAAAAAAAGTCAGCCTTACTGATAAGATTTTTTATATCTACACAGAACTCTGTCAGAGACAGTGCTCCCAACATATCTGGGAGATGACTGAGCTAATCACTATTTTTGACTTTTAAAGATGAAGGCCATACCTGGATGTGCTAACAGCGTCGTCAGAAGCCCCTCGTGACATCCTCAGGGGTCTACCCTTCTCCCTTCCATCCGCTCTAATAAATCAGCTCCCATCCCTTTAACCCAATCTGTCCAGACGCCCGCAGATCTCGTTCACAGCTTCGGGGTTGCTGGGAGAACAGGCATTTCCTGCACAGCAGAAGCCTGAGGCCACGGAGGGGAGAGGAGGTCGGAAGAGGCGCCTTGATTTCCCGGATGACTCAGGGCAGGCAAGCGTGCCAGGATGCCCACGCAGCCCAAGCCATGCCCTTGGTGTCACCACACGGCTGCTTCCCATTTCAGGGAGGGCAGGAGCTAAACGGTCCAGCAGACGGGAGGAAGGAGGAAGAGACCTGTTTACAGTCTCAATCCCCATCTTCCACTCCCCGGTGTCTGCTCCTGTCCCCTTGCCCAGCCCACCACTGCTGGGTTTAGTGCCTTAATTTGCCTTTTCTCCTCCCCAAGCCTCACCGGCCAGGCTGCCCCCTGCAACTCTGCCCCAGCACCCCTAAAGAGCCACAGCACCTGAGTCTCTCACTGGAAGAAGCACCAAGGCCTCCAGGTACTGACCAGAGAGAAATTCACCTTTATTTAGCATCCTATAAACACACAAATGGGCTTGCTTCATCACTGGTCATTGACTCCTTTCTTGCTTTCCTAGTGAGTGACATACTCTCAGTGCAGGAAATACTACAAAAGCTGGTCCTTCAGGGGGAAAAAAAAAATCTCTTCCCTTCCCTGTCCACAGGATTTGTTGTCTCCAGCACATCCTAAGCCTAGAAGATCATTATATTTCATGGATCTCAAGTTTGTTGGCATTTTTTTATGTACTCCATTGCCTGAGAGATTGTAAAATAATTTGGAGCAAGGACCCTATTTTCTCCACCAAAAGACATCCATGTGACACTGGAGACCCAGGCGGGGCCTCCTAATTTGAATGCAATCCTCCCACCTGGAGCGAATGGATCCTAGACTCCAGGAAAGTGGGTCCCCTCTGCCCGTGGACTCACGGACAGGAGGGCACTGTGGCCAGCCCCCTGGAAACCTCAACATCCTTGAGCTCACTTGGTCTACTGCCAGGCCTGGAGATGCCAGAGAAACCCCACTGACTGCCCTGCCAAAGTAGATGAAACACTGGACAATTGCACCCTGCTCAGCCTCAACTACCAGGGAGAAGAGAGGTGAGCCCAGACCCCAGGCAGTTCCTGTCTGAATGACTCTTTCTGAATCACAGGGCGGGGATGGCCCAGTGATGGGACTTGAGAGGCAGATAGCCCCTCAAAGTGACCCCTGCTAATTCCAAACTACAATCTTAAGTGCCAGGCTGGCTTCCTGTGTACAGTTCCACAAGACCTGTGTCTGGGCCTGTCTGCCGAGGCCATCCTGAAATCCTTCGGAACATCTGAACAAGGGACCTTGCACGTTCCTTTTGCCCTGGGCCTCACAAGATGAGCAGCCAGTCCTGCTGAGCACTTGAACTTCAGTCAAAGAATCACTGTGAACCACCCAGTAAGCCAGGGTAGCCGTGCCAGTAGAAGAGGGTGTGGCCAAGCAGGGTGTGAGTGAGGCTTCCGGCCGGTGCCAAAGGTGACTGACCTACAGAGAGGTGGGCACACAGGGTGCGGGGAGGGGGCGATGCCACCGACAGTGGCCTCAGCAACAGCTTCTCAAACTCACCCACCAAGTACTGCTGCCTTCGGTCACTCCCCACATCCGTCTCATATCTTTGATTACAGGCCTCATGCTTACTCACTGATTTATACAAAGTCTGACTTTCCCATGGTGTTTCAGAGAAGAAGCTCATTAAAAATGTTGGCCTTCAGAGACTGCCCTGGTGGTCCAGTGGTTATGAACCCACCTTGCGATGCAGGGTGCCGGTTCAGTCTCTGGTTGGGGAACTAAGATCCCACATGCCTCAGGGCAACGAAACGCTCCTGCCATAACTGCTGAGCCCGTGTGCCATAACTCGAGAGTCTTGTGAGTCACAGTGAAAGATCCAAGTGCTGCAATTAAGACTCGATGCAGCCAAATAAATAAAAAGTTCACCGTCTGTTGGTTTTTCCTTTGCTCCACAGCTGGAGAGACATGTGCATCAGCTGAGGGCTGTTGGAATGGAGACAACTATACTTTCAGGCTGTCCATCCTCGGCCGCCAGTCCAGGCTCTGTCAGCTACAGAGCTGGTAGCGGTGATAAGTCTTACAGGATAGGACCCCATAGTGACCACGACGATAGAAGGGAATATTGGGGCCACTCATGGTCTAGGGTCTGGCTGGGCACAAACTCCCCAGTGATCATCAACGACCATAAACTATTGCAGGAGAGCTGTCTCCAAGTGTGTCTTCTAAGAAGTGGCCTTTCCCCAAGTTTTTTCAAAAGGAGCCCTGGTGGCTCAGACAGTAAAGACTCTGCCTGCAATGCAGGAGACCTGGGTTCAATCCCTAGGTTGGGAACATCCCCTGGAGAAGGAAATGGCAGCCCACTCCAGTATTCTTGCCTGGAGAATCCCATGGACAGAGGAGCCTGGTGGGCTACAGTCCATGGGGTTGCAAAGAGTAGGACATGACTGAGCAATTTTCAGCTTTCACTTTCAGAAGACACTGCTTCTTTGAACACATCCACAGCTGTCTTGTGATAACCTGCAGCCATACATGTTCTCAGACACGACAGCAAGAGATGGATGCTCTTAACACACACACACACACACACACACACACACACACACAGCATGACAGTATTATACTAAGGGGGAAACAACTGTGTCCCTCTCAAAATGGCAGTTGCTCTCTTTAGGTAAAGGAAATATTTCAGAGCACCCCTGCCTATCGCCCCTGTCTGTCTTATCCCCATGCATGGCCTCTCCTCCTGAGCCGTGAGATCAGCAGGAAGCAGGTAAATTTGGCGAGCTGTGTGTCACTCAGCGCTGTTGACTCGTCCTAACTGGTGATGAGACGAGAGACCAGAAGCAACTGCCAACAAGACTGGAAACAGGGAACCCTGGGCTCTAGGTCTGTCCTCTCTCAGGAAAGCAGAGCCAGGTGTCTGCATCTTGGCAAAAGGAAGAAAATGAAGTTGAGAAGATGCTGCTGTATTTGGACCAGAAGAATATGATTAACATGCAGGAGACGGGAAGAGCAGTGACAGGCAAAACAAAGGTTGTTCGCTGAGGCCCAGGGAAGCTCTCACCTCTGTACACGGAAGGCCAGAAGTGCCCACGCCACCTTCTGAAACAGCTGCTTGGATGAGAGCCTGCTTTGAGCCAGGCCGGCCCTTTTATCAAAATCCACAGAATTATTCTAGAAATAAGAGATAAAAATCTGCACCTACGCATAAGATAGGGTTCTTTATAGACTGCATACCACTGCTTTGAAGCCACCAAGGTGTTCTCAGGACTGGACGATGCCAACAGGTACTAAATTACTCAATACAGGAAGAAAGAAGCAAAACCTGACCCAGCAGCTCTGATGGTTAGTCCACTCACCATGTAAAAGAAAAATCCCAGAATTTTAGAGCTGGAAGGGAAAAGTGTGACCCTCCTGACTGGGTCCCTTATTTCACAGCCAGATAAAGGGGATGTGGAGGGTAGGTGGGCAGCCGATCTGCACGCTGAGTCTTTCTGAGCCTCTTCGGAGCAGACCCAGAACACAGCGTGAAAGAAAGAAACCAGTCCTGCTCCGCCCACATCCACCAGTTTCAACCCCAAATGGACCAACTTCCACCCAACACTAATAGAAACATCAGTGCAGAAACGGAAGCAGTCTGGATGGAGCCCACTCATTCAGGTCAACTCGTCTGGGTGGCATAAGCCACTCACCAGATCACAGCCTTGAACTCCCCAATCTCCACCAAACTGGGCCCAAATGTTCTGACACATAAGGGTAATGAGCAAGCTGTTGCTTTCTTCAACTTTTCAGTAGGAGACCCTGTTTTTGTTGTTCAATGGCTAAGTTGTGTTCAACTCTTTGCAGCCCCAAGAACTGCAATATGCCAGGGTTCCCTGTCCTTCACTATCTCCTGGAGCTTGCCCAAACTCAAGTCCATTGAGCCAGTGATGCCATCCAATCACCTCATCCTCTGTTGCCCCCTTCTCCTCTTGCCTTCAATCTTACCCAGCAATCAGACCCAGAGAACAAGTACCCTTTAACCAAGATGGTAGGCTGGATACAGCCAGGTCAAGGGTCACCATTCTTCCCAGGGCTCTCCCATTTGTGTGAAGAAAGAACTGCTGACTATTTAATTTTTAGAAGAAACCTAATAAGGAAACCTGAGAGAAATTCTCAGATTTGAGTTTGTTTTCCCCTCTTACACTTCAGGTTTTTTTAAGGAACTCAGAGAGTTTAGTACTTCCAAAGGTCATGTTGGGTTAACTGTGACCAAGTTAGAGAATCAGCTCTCACAAAACCCCAATTTATGATAATCAGAACGAACCTTTGTCCAGAAATGAGGAGAACAATGTCTGACCTTCCTTTAAAAGATCAACTCATCGGCAGGAGTGGGAGGGAGTGCTGAGTCAGGAGCCAGCAGGGCATGGCAATAAAGAACACAGCTTAGATGGGCTGGTGGTGGTTGTTAAGTCACTAAGTCGTGGGAAGTAAGCAACAAGGACCCAGGGAGCAAACCCAAGTCTCCTGCACTGGCAAGCAGATTCTTTACCATTGAGGCACCTGGAAGCCCCTTAACTGTTTAGACAGTTCATTTAGGCATTTGCAGGGCACGTGTAGCTAAATGTGTGACCTGTCTGGCTGTGTGGTCCATGCACGAGACCTCTCAGCCTCCCAGGAAGTCTGCTCCAATTCCCTAAACTGAAATAGTCATTTCCTCCTGACCTTCCAAAATACTCTGTCTACACATCTACATGTGCCTTATAGCAACTGGCTATTATCATTCACCTCCGCGCCTCTCTCTCCTGCTGGACTGGGAGTTGTGTCTTTTCCCTCTTTGGTTCTTAGCCTCCCGAGGCACATTAAGCCACACATGTGGTAGATAGTCCATCAAGTCCTACGGAATTATTACTTAATTGGTTAATTGGTTTCAGCAGGCTCCTAATCAAATCTATGCTTGAGGAAAAGCAGCAGGGCTGGGCAGTTTGGCAATTCAGTATCACAACATCTTTGATTAGTCAGCCATCACCTTGGAAAGTAGAGCGGGCTGGAGGCAAGCCCATGAGATGGTAAGCAGGAGGCTGGTGAGGTTTTCACTGGGAGGAGAGAGCAGAGAGCACCCCCGCCCATTCTTGTGCCCAGAGAACATGGGCAGGGCAAGGCTTTCTTCTGTCTTCCTTTCCCTCTCCTTCTCTGTCCCCTCTCCCTTATCTCTCCCTTATCACCTCCTTCTCCCTCTGATCTCTAATCCATCATCTGCTTAGTAAGTGTTTAGTGAGTGCTACTGGGCATCCCAGGTGGCTCAGTGGTAAAGAACTCTCCAGCCAATGCAGGAGAGGTAAGAAGAGACACAGGTTCAATCCCTGGGTCAGGGAATCCCCTGGAGGAGGGCATGGCAACCCATTCCAGTATTCTTGCCTGGAGAATCCCATGGACAGAGGAGCCTGATGAACTAGAGTCCACGGGGTTGCAAAGAATCTGACACAACTAAAGCAACTGGGCACACAGGCTCATGTACACACACGAGTGCTTACTGTGTGCGGGGCACTGTTTGAGCACTAAGAATGCCACAAGACGTGGCTACTAACTTACATCCCAGGGCCCTGCATCTCCAACTTCAATGTCATCTGAGTCACTCAGGGATCTTGCCAAGCAGTGGAACTGGACTCAGGAGGTCTGGGGTAAGGCCAGGCACCTGCATTTCTAATAAGCTTCTGGGTGATGCTGACACCAGCAGTTCCCATTCTCTGGAGTAAGGTTCTAGACCAGAGCACTGGTTCTCAACTTGGCTGCACACAGGAGTCACCTGGAAAGCTTCTGAAAATACTGATGCCTGGGCCTCTTCCTCAGACTTTCTAATTTCAGTGCTCTGGAGTGCGTTAGGATTGTAAAGACAAACAAAAAACTCCCATGGTGATTATAATGAACATCCAAGGTTGAGAACATCCACTAGTGACAAGTGTAGGTAGAAAATAGATATTTATTTCAGAGAATACTATGATAGAAAAAAGCAAAGTAAGTACAAGCAAAAGTGAGAGATTGTATTATTTTATATGAGGTGATTTCAGGAAACACCTTTCTGAGGAGGTGACATTTGAGAAGATACCTGAAAGATATCTAAGAATAGGCCAAGTCACTGCCTGAGAGAAGGGCTGCACGTAGTGTTAGTTGCTCAGTCGTGTCTGACACTTTGTGGCCTCTTGGAATGTAGCCCGCCAGGCTCCCCTGTCCATGGGATTCTCCAGGCAAGAATACTGGAGTGGGTTGCCATTTCCCTTTTCCAGGGGATCTTCCTGATCCAGATTTCGAATCCAGGTCTCCTGCATTACAGGCAGATTCTTTACCATCTGAGCCACAGAGAAAGGCTAAGAGGGAGGAAACAGCAAGTGCTAAGGCCCTGTGGCCAGAGCGTGGTTTGCGCATTTGAGACACAGCAAAGGAGACTAGCCTATGAGAAAATTCATTGGGAGGCGTCATTGAAACAATAATTTACAATCATTGTAAAATAGTTGCTGCTGCTGCTAAATCACTTCAGTCGTGTCTGACTCTGTGCGACCCCATAGACGGCAGCCCACCAGGCTCCCCCGTCCCTGGGATTCTCCAGGCAAGAACACTGGAGTGGGTTGCCATTTCCTTCTCCAATGCATGAAAGTGAAAAGTGAAAGTGAAGTCGCTTGGTCGTGTCCAACTCCTAGCGACCCCACAGACTGCAGTCCACCAGGCCCCTCCGTCCATGGGATTTTCCAGGCACGAGTACTGGAGTGGGTTGCTATTGCCTTCTCCGGTAAAGCGCCTGTCTACAATGCGGGAGACCTGGGTTCGATCCCTGGGTCAGGAAGATCCCCTGGAGAAAGAAATGGCAATCCACTCCAGTATATTGCCTGGAGAATCCCATGGACAGAGGAGTCTGGTAGGCTACAGTCCATGGGGTCACAGAGAGTTGGACACGACTGAGTGACTTCACCTATCTCCATGTAAAATAGTTAACCTCACCTTAATGGAAAGTCTAGGCATATGAGACCTGAAGGAGTTGAAAACGAGTAACGTTTTAAATCTAAAAAAAAACACTCAGAGATGGGCAAATGTTTGAAAGTAAGGGAAATGCACAAGGACCTGTTAGGTCATTTAATCACCACAAGAATTGTATCCAATAAATATTATCCTCATTTTAGAGAGAAGTGACCAGAAGCTCAGAGACACCTGTCCATTTGCCCCTGATCACAAAAAGGCAAGATTAACTTCCAATCTGAGTGACCTCAAGGTCTCTTCTCTTTCCATGATAAATTCATCCTATACTGGGTTGCTTTCCTTTACTCTCACTTCACACGTGTCCCCGACTCAAGCAGACTGGGTGGGAGAAGAAGGGTCTAGGTGGGAAACAGGAGGGAAGGGGTGAAAGTGAGAGAAGAGAAGAAAAATTCAGGAGGTAAAGGATGGCTGCCTCCTCCCCACATGCCTTCAGTTGCATTCAGTTGCTCAGTGGTGTCCAACCCTTTGTGACCCCATGGACTGTAGCACACCAGGCTTCCCTGTCCATCACCAACTCCCGGAGCCTACTGAAACCCATGTCCATCGCATCAGTGATGCCACGCAACCATCTCATCCTCTGTCGTCCCCTTCTCCTCCCACGCCTTCAGCTCCTGGCTATTCACAGCTGATGCTCACAAAAGCCCTGAGAGCTGGTGTGAGTGAATTTTACATGTTGATGAGATTGAGTCATGGAACCCAGACATGTGGTCAAATACCAGTCCAGATGTTGCTGTGAAGGTTACATTTAGATAAGACGAACATTTAAATCAGTGGATTTTGAGTAAAGCATATTATCATCTACAATGTGGGTAGGTCTCTTCCAATTAGTTGAAGCCCTTAATTAAAAAGAGACTCAGGGATTTTCTGGCCATCTAGACATTAAGACTGGGCACTTCCACTGCAGCAGGCACGGGTTTGATCCCTGGTCAGGGAACTAAGATTCCACATGCCACATGGTGGGACCAAAAAAATAAAAACTAGGACCTACCATATAGTACAGGGAAACTCTATTCAATACTCTATAAGGGCCTACATGAGAAAAGAATCTAAAAAAAGAGAGGCTATATGTATAGCTGATTCACTTTGCTATACAGCAGAAATTAACACAACATTGTAAATGAACCATATTTGTTGTTGTTTAGTTGCTAAATCGTGTCTGACTCTTTTGCAACCCCATGGACTGATGGACTGTAGACCACCAGGCTCCTCTGTCCATGGGATTCTCCAGGCAAGAATACTGGAGTGGGTTGCCATTTCCTTCTCCAGGGGATCTTCCCGACCCAGGGATTGAAGCTGTGTCTCCTGCATCGGCAGGTGGATTCTTTACCCCTGAGCCCCCTATATAAGCTCCAAAAAAATCTTTTTAATGGGGAAAAACAGACTGAGGTCCTCCAGGAAGAGGGGATTCACCCTCCTTATTGCCAACCTCAACTCGTCCCTGAGTCTAGTCCAACTTGCCAGCCTCCACAACCTCATTGGCCAAAGAACTCAGTCTTTCTCTCTCCATACTTACACACACACCCCATTGGTTCTGTTTTTCTGGAGAACCCTGACTGATACAGACGGAAAAACCAGTAACATCATCCCCACCAAGGATGGCGTGATGCATCTCTGAGAGGTGTCCCGAGGTCACACTTCTATGAAATGATGGACTGAAACGGGTCCAGCCCCTTTAGCCTGCACAAGCCACCTGCAGAGCTGGCATTTCATCTTAAGTCTCGACCAGGTTAAAATGCTACACCTCTGATCACATGTGGAGTGGCTTTAATAGCATTTTTATCCCTGAAAACAGATGGGGTGGATGAAACAGGGAATAAGGCAAAGGCAAATAAAAGGAGAGCACTTCACTTTGCCGACAGCTGATAAGATCACCATCCTGTGACTTCTAGGGCTGCTAAAAAAAAGTGAGACAGGAGGGTCCCTGTTTACTAAGGCTTACACTTTCACCTGAGGATTAACCAAAGTGCTTTGTTTCCAGGAGGCTTCCTTGATGGGCTGGGAAATAATGATGGGAAATTGACACAATCACAGATGCCAAGATAAAACTTCAGGACTGAAAAACACCAAATGGGGTTGCTGGAGTCTTGACAAAACAGGAGACAAAAAGCGGAAAAAAAAAAAAATAGAGAAAAGTGATTCAGTGATGCAATTCCACCCACGGGCTGGCATTGGGTGGGGGAGATGGGTTGAGGGGGAAGAGAAGGTTGGGAAATACTGCACAATTCTTCCTCAAAAAATGTTGATCAGAATACTTGCTGGTTCAAAAATAATGATGTTGAAGAAAACAAGGAAATGACATACAAATCACAACTTCAGATGAGTATTTTCTATTTTTTTTTTTTTTACTCATTTCTGAGTAGTTACGAACATGCCCCTAAAAGGGCCCAGAAGCCATTGTTACCTGGTATAACAGGTGTTTTGAAAACACTTTAGGGAGAAATGTCTGCAAAGTCAAGGGTGCAACATTGATGTCTCGCAGAAAACAATGGCATCCACAAACATTCTCTCTCCCTCGGAAAAGGAATCTGGGGTGAAAAACAGTATCTCTACATCCCAGCATCTCCCCAAGAGTGGAGAAGAGGGGGAAGCAAGATATATGAAGAAAAACGAAGGGAAGTGTTTTACTTTTTAATTAATTTTTATCAGAGTATAGTTGCTTTACAATGCTGTGTTAGTTCCTATTGTACAACAAAGTGAATCAGCTGGATGTATACACATATCCCCTCTTTTTTGGATTTCCTTCCCAGTTAGGTCACCAGACTGAGAGAAGGGAGGTAGTTTAGAAAGAATATTTCTGACATATGCACACTACTCTATATAAAACAGCTAACTAAGAAGGACCTACTGTATAGCACAGGCAACTCTACTCAACACTGTGACATAGGCTATATGGGAAAATAACCTAAAATAGAGTGGATATATGTATAGCTGATTCACTTTGCTGTACCCCTATAACTAACAAAACACTGTAAATCAGCTGTACTCCAAAATATTAATTTTAAAAAGTTATGCAAATACAGCAAAAAATAAAGTTTCCCCCACCCCCGAAACAGTATTTTATACAGTCAAAAAACAGAAGATTTCTACACCTAAGTGGAGTGCCTTCTGCTCCTTCCGCAATTAGGATGCAGAAATGAGCCTGGTGACAGGCAGAAGAAGAGTCCACACAGAAGGTATGGGGACGCACAGGTGTGGTCAGGCGTACATGCTGCAAAGAGATGGGTGCATTGGGGGTGGGAGTCAGGGGTAGGAGAGGGTTTCTGAGTGACCAGAGAAAGCTAGAGAACTCTGGATGGGGACAGAGCACTAAAGATGAGAAAGGGGACTTCCCTGGTGTATCTGGTGGTTACGACTTCGTGCTTCCACTGTAGAAGACACAGGTTCAATCCCTGGTTGGGGAACTAAGATCTCATAAGCCAGGCTGAACAGCCAGGGATGGAGTGGGGGGAGGGGGGAGAGCTAAAGAGGAGAAAAGAGGGCTGCCTTTGCTCCAGGGGCTTTTCTTCCAGGCCTAGGCTAGAGTCAGCCAAATGCTTCCCCAGCATGTGATTAATACACCACTGCTCCACTGATGTAAGGAGTCCCAGTACGTCAGTTCTACAGGGCTGCCTATGTGGCATGTGGAGAAGCGTGATGTGCTGTATTAGTCAGGGCTTTCCCGAGAAACAAAACCAAAGACGTGTGTGTATACATAGGAGTACTGGTTCACAGGTTTACAGAGGCCAACAAATTCCAAAATCTACAGGGAGGGCTGGAGACCCGGGCAGGAGACCATGCTGGAGTTCAAGCTCAAAGGCTGTCTGCTGATCCCCTCCTCCTTGGGGGAGATCAGTCTTTTCTTCTATTCAGACCTTCAGCTGATTGGACAAGGCCCACCCTCATTATGCAGGCCAACTTGCTTTACTCAAAGTCCACCATGTTAAATGTTAGGACTTCCCTGGCGGCCCAGTGGTTAAGATTCACCTGTCAATGCAGGGGACACAGGTTCAATCCCTGGTATGGGAAGATCCCACATGTAGTGGGGCAACTAAACTTATGTGCCACAACTACTGAGTCTAGAGCCTGTGCCCCGTAACGAGAGAAGCCACGGCAATGAGAAGCACAAAGAACGCAACCAGAGAGTAGCCCCCACTCCCTGCAACAAGAGAAAGTCCGTGCACAGAAATGAAGGCCCAATGCAGCTAAAAAGAGAGACTACTTTTTTAAAAATTAAATGTTAATCTCATCTGTAAACACCTTCACAGAAACATCCAGAATAACAGTGGACCATATATCTGAGCAGTGTGGCCCAGCAGAGTTGACACTATTCCATCACATATGCCCTTATTGCCTTCAGATACTGAAACACCAATACTCTGGCCACCTGATGTGAAGAGCTGACTCATTTGAAAAGACCCTGACGCTGGGAAAGATTGAGGGCAGGAGGAGAAGGGGACAACAGAGGATGAGATGGTTGGATAGCATCACCGACTCCATGGACATGGGTTTGGGTGGACTCTGGGAATTGGTGATGGACAGGGAGGCCTGGTGTACTGCGGTTCATGGAGTTGTAAGAGTCAGATACAATTGAGCGACTGAACTCATGTTTCACAGAAAATTATGAGATCTCCAATGAAGTCAAATGGGTTCTACAAAGACTTTCAAAAAAGTTGTTTTTTATTTTTCTTTTTTAAAAAGGGCAAAGGACTAAAATCCACTAAATTAAAGAATGGTAGCTAACTCAGTGGCAAGGCTGGGGGGTCATTTTATCACTATGCTCGGTAATGCACATATCTTCTTATATACAATATCAAATATTACATATGAGACAAAGGGAGAAAAACCAAGTCTTCAGGCCATTTGCAAGATCAGCTCCCTGACCACTCCTGAACATAACTCATGCCTTCTCTAATCACATTGTCTCCTCTATCCATGGACTGATACTCTAGATGACTCTTCATGTGCTTAGCCCTTTCCTGCTCAAATGGATTTTAAGTCTGTGAACTTCTGAGACAACTTCTTACAACATCTTTTTATTCCCCCACAGAGTCTGGCTGAATGTCTGAATAACTCAATAAAAACTCACTGAAGGCTGAAAAACAAGGTGGGCGGGGGCAAGGGTAATAAAAATAAACCGGCGGGATAGCAGCGTGGCCTGAGTGGTGCTGGGTTTCAGCTGTACAGAAGGCATGAACAGTTCCAAAAGTTAGCTGGAGGCATCAGAACCCAGGCAGAGTCACATGCATGATTTTTTTAGAAGTCTGGAATGAAACAATGCCCATCCCACATGGTGGTGTACCACAAATGGTATCCTGTTAATAAGGGTGACACAGCAAGGCTTGTAGAAGGAGGTGCACACAAGACAGATGGGAGCCCAGGGCCTCTGAGATGTTCAGACTGCGGGCAACCAGGAGGAAACAGCTCCCAGGAATGTGGAACCTCACCCCTCAAGTGTCCTTAAGAAACTTACTATGGCACCATGGCGAGTCTAGCCAAGTCCCCAAACAAATTTCTGATCTTTCATCCAGCTTCCAGCCTAGTCTAATCAATAGCTAGGAGGCAACCTGTGTGCATGTCAGTCACTTGTGTTTGTGACCCCATGGACCGAAACCCACCAGGCTCCTCTGTCCATGGGATTTCCCAGGCAAGAATACTGGAGTGGGTTGCCATTTCCTTCTCCAAGGGATCTTCTGGACCCAGGGATCAAACTGGAGTCTCCTGCATTGGCAGGCAGATTCTTTAACACTGTGCCACCTGGGAAGCGCCTAGGAGGCAACAGGACTCCCCCAAAGAACCAACAGTAGGAGTGCTTTATTTGTCTTCAATCCCTGATCCATACACTGTTAATTTTTCGCATCAGGACTCCACAACCCTGAACTTAAGTTGCTCCCGAGAGTCCCATAAGCCCTGTTGTTGTTTAGTCGCTAAGTTGTGTCTGACTCTTTGAGGACCCCATGGGACCTCTGCCTACCAGGTTCCTCTGCCAATGGGGTTTCCCAGGCAAGGATACTGGAGTGTGTTTCCTTTTCCTCCTCCAGATTTTCCCAACCCGGGATCGAACCTGTGTCTCCTGCATTGGCAGGTGGATTCTCTACTGCTGAGCTATCTCATGAAGCCCATGAACCCCAGCTCTGGCTTAGTCCAGTCTTGGTTAGAGGAGATCAAGGCTGTGTGTGGTGGTATGTGCTCTCCTCTGTGGGAATCGAATGTTAGCCTGGAGAGCAAGTGGAGCTTTTGATATGTGATCCCCACAGATGGAGATGACTTCTCTACTCACCAAACTAGGGAATCAGGCTGGGAGAATCACAAATATGGATAGACTTCAAGCCGCTTACAAACAGATCCTGTTCAAAGGCCAATTAATATGCTATAGTTTAGAAGGAGAGAAGGGTGAGGTTAAAATTCTCCTAGTCATGGTCTAGTCCAGCCTCATCAATTAACAGGTGATTATGCCAAAGCCTTTGACTGTGTGGATCATGATAAACTGTGGAAAATTCTGAAAGAGATGGGCATACCAGACCACCTGACCTGCCTCTTGAGAAACCTGTATGCAGGTTAGGAAGCAACAGTTAGAACTGGACATGGAACAACAGACTGCTTCCAAATAGGAAAAGGAGTACGTCAAGGCTGTATATTGTCACCCTGCTTATTTAACTTATATGCAGAGTACATCATGAGAAACGCTGGACTGGAAGAAACACAAGCTGGAATCAAGATTGCTGTGAGAAATATCAATAACCTCAGATATGCAGGTGACACCACCCTTATGGCAGAAAGTGAAGAAGAACTAAAAAGCCTCTTGATGAAAGTGAAAGAGGAGAGCGAAAAAGTTGGCTTAAAGCTCAACATTCAGAAAACTAAGATCATGGAATCCAGTCCCATCACTCCATGGGAAATAGATGGGGAAACAGTAGAAACAATGTCAGACTTTATTTTGGGGGGCTCCAAAATCACTGCAGATGGTGATTGTAGCCATGAAATTAAAAGACGCTTACTCCTTGGAAGAAAAGTTACGATCAACCTAGATAGCATATTCAAAAGCAGAGACATTACTTTGCCGACTAAGGTCCGCCTAGCCAAGGCTATGGTTTTTCCTGTGGTCATGTATGGATGTGAGAGTTGGACTGTGAAGAAGGCTGAGTGCCAAAGAATTGATGCTTTTGAACTGTGGTGTTGGAGAAGACTCTTGAGAGTCCCTTGGACTGCAAGGAGATCCAACCAGTCCATTCTGAAGGAGATCAACCCTGGGATTTCTTTGGAAGGAATGATGCTAAAGCTGAAGCTCCAGTACTTTGGCCACCTCATGCGAAGAGTTGACTCATTGGAAAAAACTCTGATGCTGGGAGGGATTGGGGTCAGGAGAAGAAGGGGACGACTGAGGATGAGATGGCTGGATGGCATCACAGACTCAATGGACGCAAGTCTGAGTGAACTCCGGGAGTTGGTGATGGACAGGGAGGCCTGGCGTGCTGCGATTCATGGGGTCGCAAAGAGTCAGACACGACTGAGTGACTGAACTGAACTGATGGCCCTGTGAGGCGACATAACCAGCTGAGTGACAACTCAGGTCAGTGACAGGGGAAGGTCTAGACCCAGGTTCCTCCACTCCATGGCCAATGCTCTTTCCACCACACTGGACTGAAGGGTAGATCATTTTGGCCACCTGCCATGTAGAGGACTTGGAGTTTATGTAATCTGGCACTGACTCAAAAAAAAAAAAAATCCATCCCAATGTTTACTGCAGCCCTTTTACAACAGCCAGGACATGGAAGCTACCTAGATGTTTATCAACAGGCAAATGGATAAAGATGATGTGGTACATGTATTCAATGGAGTATTACTCAGCCATAAGAAGGAATTAACTGGGTGATTTGTGGAGACATGGATGGACCTAGAGTCTGTCATACAGAGTGAAGTAAGTCAGAAAGAGAAAAATAAATATCATATGTTAACGCATATACATGCAATCTAGAAAAATGGTACAGATGAACCTATTTGCAGGGCAGAAATACAGACAGAATGAATTTGTGGACAGGATGAGGGGTGAACTGGGACACTGGGATTGACATATATACCTGACCATGTGTGAAATACATAGCTAGTAGAAGCTGCTGTATAGCACAAGGAGCTCAGCTTGGTGCTCTGTGATGACCTAGAGGGGTGGGATGAGGGGTGGGATGAGCGGTGGGAGGGAGGCCCCAGAGGGGATATATGTGTATGTGTGGCTGATCCATTTCATTGTACAGCAGAGACTAAAAGGGAATTGTGAGTTGACCATACCCCAATTTAAAGAAAAGGTCCAGATTAGAATACACAGATCTCCATGAAAGAGGCTGAAGGGCAGTCAGAGAGAGGATAAGAGTTCTTTCCCTACACTAAGAGAAGGAACTCCATCAGGGCTAACCCAAACTGAGACCGTTTCACAGACCCACCCCTAGGACCGACACCGTGGTTCCAGCCATGCCCAGATGTCTCACGTGTAGAAGAAAGTGCTCCTTCAAAAGGACAGAATTCTCAACCTCAGCCTGCTGCCTGGAACCAGGGCGGGGGAAACTGAGGGCATAAAATGAGTCACCGGAAATGCACGGCACAACTAGAATCAAGAAATCTGAGTCCAGCTCCAGTGAGGCAATCCTGTAGTTCAGAACGGGGGGTAATTCCCACAGGTACGCGCCCACTCTGAGCTCAGGAGACCACCTCCCAGAGGGTGAGCCGCCCACCTTGGCAAGTCTCCTAATGGAGAACCAGCCTCTCCACTGCAGGATTTCTTTCTTTTGTTCACAGAAGCATGGGGTGAGAACTTTTGTGTTTCCTCAGCCACACATTTTTCTCATCTCCACCTCTCTGATCCCGCTGGCTCTTCTTCTGGAATCTGAAATGGAGCACTTTTGTTTACTTTCTTGCGAGTTCCCTGAGGTCTGAGTGCTGGTGTCTCAAAAGTCGCTGATTAGCATTCTGACCTCAGCTCCCTCTTCAGAGCCAGCCAAAGGAGCCTGAGAAGTTGGCCACCAGCACTCCCTGGGAACAATAGGCCCTTTCTACAACATACAGGTTTGTCTTCCTTTTCAAACACACGGGAGTTGGTCCCTTGGCGGGCAGGCCCACCTGACTGTACAGAGTGTTCGCAAGAGAACACAGGGATCCCCAAACAAGAGAGCCCAACTTCAGGCCCCAGGTCCACTGCAGACTAGATGTCACCCCCCCAACTCCACTTATAGAACTTGAAAGGTAAAGCACGTGCCCCCTCAGAAAGCAAAGAGGTACAGCCCTGGATGCAGTCAGTTGTCCAAGGAAATACCCAGCTCCTAACTGTCTGGGCCTGGAAAGGAGAGTTAGGGGACAGGAAGTAAGGCTGTCAGCAGCTCTGCCACCCCTGCCACCTGTGAATGTAAGAACTCCTCAGAGTTCAGTCCTCCTAAGACTCACTCTCTTATCTGTCCCGCTCTCAAATGGCAGTCCAGTTGGCCCTGCTGTTTCTCCAGCGCTTAAACTTCAAGTCATTAGAAAAGAGTGCACATTGAGATGGGCCACCACCACTGAGGCCCAGAGGACATGGATTCCCTATTTTACTGATGAGGAAGAATGATTGTTCACATGCCTCTAACAGCTAATGGTCAGGCTCTCTACGCTCTCTTTATTTGTTTTCAGGATGTCTTGCAGCCAAAGACACAGAGTCTGCTCCCCGCTCTGCCCGTTACCAAACAGGGTGACTTAACCTCCCTGGGCATCAGCTTTCCCGCATGTGGACAAGGACAAGAAGGACACCACCCTGCTTTTCTCACATGGTTATTATCAGGATGGAACCAGATAACAAAGGCAAATATTTTAGAAGCAGCTTGACAAATGAAAGGCGCTGTTATTCTCCTTCCAAGGGCTCAGACACAGGCGCATTGGTAGAAAGAACACTTACTTCTTATCATCCTTCTGCTGAAGAGGTCTTGGCAGGAGACGTCTGAGCCATAGACCCTCAAGGATGTTTAAAACCACAGAAGCTCAGAGACAACTCCAGAACACGGGAGCCCTGCCACGACACTAATTTCTTGAAATGATTCTGGAAAAATCCATAGGCTCAAGTCTCTCACCATCATTTCCCTGTGCTTCTGTGGTTACTAAAAACACTTAACATGGTTCAGAATGGTCATCATCCAAAAGTCTTCAAATAATAAATGCTGGGAGTGTGCAAAGAAAAGGGAACCCTCTTACACTGCTGTGGGAAGGTAAACTGGCACAGTCACTATGGAGAAGAGTATGGAAGTTCCTTAAAAACTAAAAGTAGAACTACCATATGATCCAGCAAGCCCACTCCTAGGTATATACCTGGAAAAGATGAAAACTCTAACAAAGATACCTGCACTGCAATGCTCACAGCAGCACTATTTACAATAGTCATGATATGGAAGTAACCTAAGTGTCCACTGATGGATGAAAGGGTAAAGAATATGTGATATGTACGTGTGTGTGTGCGCGTTTGTGTATCTCTCTCTCTCTACATCTATATATATAATGGAATATTATTCAGCCATAAAAAGGAATGAAATATTACCACTTATAGCAACAAGGATATACCTAGAGATTATCATTATACTAAGTGAAGTAAGTCAGAGAAAGGCAAATACTATATATGACTTACATGTGGAATCTAAAAAAAATTACAAATCAACTTATTTACAAAACAGAAACACACTCACAGACATAGAAAGCTTACAGCTCCCAAAGGGGAAAGGGGTGAGGAGGGATAAATTAGGAGTTTGGAATTAACAGATACATACAACTATATATAAGATAGATAAACAACAAGGGGGAAATATCAATGACCTCAGATATGCAGATGACACCACTCTTATGGCAGAAAGTGAAGAACGAAAGAGCCTCTTGATGAAAGTGAAAGAGGAGAGTGGAAAAGTTGGCTTAAAGCTCAACATTCAGAAAACGAAGATCATGGCATCTGGTCCCATCACTTCATGGCAAATAGATGGGGAAACAGTGGAAACAGTGTCGGACTTTATTTTTTGGGCTCCAAAATCACTGCAGATGGTGACTGCAGCCATGAAATTAAAAGATGCTTACTCCTTGGAAGGAAAGTTATAACCAACCTAGACAGCATATTAAAAAGCAGAGACATTACTTTGCCAACAAAGGTCTATCTAGTCAAGGCTATGGTTTTTCCAGTGGTCATGTATGGATGTGAGATTTGGACTATAAAGAAAGCTGAACGCTGAAGAATTGACACTTTTGAACTGTGGTGTTGGAGAAGATTCCTGAGAGTCCCTTGGACTGCAAGGAGATCCAACCAGTCCATCCTAGAGATCAGTCCTGGGTGTTCACTGGAAGGACTGATGTTGAAGCTGAAATTCCAATACTTTGGCCACCTGATGTGAAGAGCTGACTCATTTGAAAAGACCCTGATGCTGGGAAAGATTGAGGACAGGAGGAGAAGGGGACGACAGAGGATAAGATGGTTGGATGGCATCACCGACTTGATGGACATGGGTTTGGGTGGACTCTGGGAGTTGGTGATGGACAGGGAGGCCTGGCGTGCTGTGGTTGATGGGGTCACAAAGAGTCGGACACGACTGAGCGACTGAACTGAAACAACAAGGTCCTACTGGATAGCACAGGAAACTGTATTCATTTTCTTCTGATATCCTTTAATGGAAAAGAATTTGAAGCTGTATACCTGAAACTAACACAATATTGTAAATCAACTGTAAAGTAAAAAAAAAAATTAAGCAGTTAAATGCAGGTAGCTGAATGGGTTCCCAGCCAATCTTCTCATGATAAAGAGAGTCCAGAGGTGCCAAGAGTGTGGTGGGATGGTGGAGTCAGAATTGTCTCTGTGATCCTTGGAATATTCTTCTGGCTAGGAGGGAACTCAGTGGTTCCAAAAAAACAAAATTTCCCTGGAAAGCTCCATCAGCACAGTAAGGTGGATTATTTGGGTATGGGTGGGACTGTTTGTTTGGGAAGAGGTGCTTTTTTGTTCTTGTTTTGTTTCATTTTCTTTTGCCCTTTTGTTAATATGTGAATGTTTTGAGTGAAGCATCCTAAGATCTGGGACTTCATGTCCTTAAGTCAGACTAAAACAGACCAGACCAGACTAAATCAAGATTTTTTTTTTCTCTACTCAGGACAAAAAGAGTTGGACAGCCCAAAGCACAGAGGCAGTTGGCTGCAAAATTGCTCCATTAGCTCCATGCAGATAATCTAATCTAGAGTCACTCAGAAAATATCTGAAGGCCAGGGACAGAGAATATAAATACAGGAGTCAGATGCTTAAAACACACACACACAAATAAATTCCCAGATGACTTACAAACCAGGAAAACTAGGTTTTTACAGAGCCTTTGGCTGTTTAAAAAAAAAAAAAAAATTAACAAACTTTATCCAGTGCCATGCCATCATGAACTGCTTCTAAGGGCTGGTGTCTGGGGACTAGCCCATGCTGTCTCCTGCTTTTTATGACACTGTATGACTCTCATTCTTACCTAATGCAGATTCTTGCCTACAGCAGGGGCAACAACAAGAGACAAGGCCTTGTGAATTCACTCTCCTTCCTTCTTCTTTCATCCCCTCTCCCTTCTCTTAAACCCCAGGTAAGCATCCCTTCCAGGAGATGGTTACCCACTGACTGGTCTCTGTAGCACTTTCCTTCCCGTGTGCCCCCTCTTCTCCCTAGGGCATTTCCACTTGTTCATTTATTCAACTACTATTCTTTTTTTTTTTTAATTTTTATTTTATACTGGCATCTAGTTGATTCACAATGTTGTATTAGTTTCAGTACAAGGAAGTGGTTCAGTTACACATATACATGTATTTTTTTCGAGCTCTTTTCCCATTTAGTCAACCACTATTCTTGAGTACCTATTATGTGTCGACATTGTGCCTGATGCTGGAAAAAATAGTAACGAGCAAAACAGACAGGGTGCCTGTCCTCATGGAGCTCAACCTGTAAGGGCAAGACAGATAAAAGAATGAGAGGGGAAATAAAGGAATATTTGCAAGTTGTCATCATTGTTAACAAGGCCACGATCAAGTGAGATTAAAAACTACAGAAGGAAACAAATGAACTCACAAAATAGAAACAGACTTAGACTTAGAAAACAAATTTATGGTTATTAAAGGAGAAAGATCCGGGGGTGGGTGGGGGAGTTAATTAGGAGTTTAGGATTAACATATACATGAAATATACATAAAACAGATAATCAACAAGGACCTACTATATAGCACCAGGAACTCTACTCAATATTCTGTTATAACTTACATGGGAAAAGAATCTGAAAAAGAGAGGATATATGTATAACTGAATCCTTTGCTGTACATCTGAAGCTAACCCAACACTGTAAATCAAATATACTCCAATATAAAATAAAAATTAAATTAAAAAAAAAAAAAACTACAGAAGGAGAACCTGAATATCTTTTGGGAAGACCAAGACAGTTTTTTTTTTTTTTTTAAAGCCTTAGAAATATACATTTATTTTGGGTGTTGACTCTCATACTCACAGGACAGTCAATGACCCATCTCTCGCTAAACTTTCCTTTCAATCTTAAAATGGAAAGAGATTACATAATTGAGATCCTTCGGTCCAAACCCTTCAGGAAGCTCTCCGGCTCAGCCCTTTTAGCCTCCAGGAAGGAAACCCCTCACCTTGCACCGGTGGTTACAAGGCATTCTGCTAGGCTCTGTGGATCATTCAAAATAACTCCCAGAACTTAACATGCATTTTCTTTCACTGAGTGCTTCTTCAGAACCTAAAAAAAGTTTTTGGATTAGTCAACTGCATGGTGAAAACCTGGCCACTGGATTAAACCTTCCTCAGGGTAGAGTATGTGGTTTAAACTTCTTGGTATCATTCACACCGGCTTACTCATAAATAGTCTTTTTATTTTTTATTTTTATATTGCAGATAACAAAGTCAGCCCGTTTTAATTCCCCAAATTTCTCTAACCTTTTCTTTTAAAAGTCATGTCCTACATCTTAAATTATTTTAATCCCACTCCTCTTGATCTTCTATATTTAGACACACTTTTAAAGCAGTGACTAAAACGGGAAAAAATATTCTAATAAGGAACTGACTAATGCAAAGGTTAGCAAAAGGGTTATTTGCCTTGAAACTCATCTTATTTTTAGTATATTTCAGCACTTTTTCCTCAATCAGCTTTTAGTTGACTAATGACTTCTGGGTATTTTCTTTCAATATTTGGACTGAGTAGTATTTTCCCTTTGTGTATGTGAATGTTTGGGGACCTTCTGACACATCATTCTTTAAGAGTACTGACTGAATTCCATTTTTTTCTAATTTTCCAGAGTAACTGCTAACATTTTACGACTTAGAATATAAACCGCCTATGGGCAGGGACACTGTCTTTTCCTGTTAAGTGGACTATGAAAGCACTTCCTAAGAGCTGAGTTCTTTATGGACCATTGGAGAAGCTCCAATGGCTGTGCCAACAATTTTTGAGCTTTGTTCTTCAAAGTTAAAGGGCTTCCCAGGTGCCACTAGTGGTAAAGAACCCACTTGTCAATGCAGGAGATATAAGAGATGTGGGTTGGATCCCTGGGTCAGGAAGATCCCCTGGAGGAGGAAACAGCAACCCCCTCCAGTATTCTCGCCTGGAGAATCTCATGGACAGAAGACCCTGGGGGGCTACAGTCCATAGGATTGTAAAGAGTTGGACATGACTAAAGCAACTTAGCAACCATGCACTTCAAAGTTTCAGTTTATTCACTCACAAGAAAGTTTGCTTGAGTTCTTCAGTTACCAAGAGATCACAGGGAGAGCAGAGAGAATCCCCGATGTACCCTGACTGATTTGTTCTAATTAAGGTTATACTGCAAATATTCTATGTGAATTACAATCTTAACAACCGTATCTTTCTAGGTGTTAGATCCCACATCACTTAGCACATGGAAGACTACCCCCCTTCCCAGAGAAAACAGAGTTAGCAAATGTGGATAATTCTTTCAGAATTTAGGGTAGGGCTTAGGGAAGACTGGAATTTTGAGTTAAATATATCTACCCTATAGATGGATTTAATAATTATTGGTCTTCATTGTCATATTGTGGGCAGGACAAGGAAAAGGGGAAAAATAAATTACAGGGTGGTAAAATACTATCTTAAAATACTTTAAAAGTAGTATTTATAATATATTCATATTAATAAAGACTAATAATACAGGAAAAAAAAAACTACTTTCCAAAAGTGCATTACTGAGTGGAAAGCCTGGAGGTAGGAATCTGTCCGGTTGTCTTTTATAAATCAATCCCTTCTTGCCACTCTGGTTACACTGAGAGGTCTAATGGAAATTTCACAAAAACAAAACTCCAAATTGAAGCTGAAATGATAAGAATTTCAGAATGTTTAAAAAAAAAAAAAAGAAAGGTTAGTTAGGCAGAGGTGGCCCAACACACTCTGATGTCAACAAACCCAACGCTGCCGACCATGAGCAAACTCTTGTCCATAGCTGCCTCAGTCCAGGCCACCAGCATCCTTTGCCTAAAATGTAGCAACCACCTTGTCACCTCACTCCCCCTCTCCTCCGTACACACTGCTCTCCAATCCCCATCTCTCCTACTCAGTTCCATCTGCCGCCCTGTCAACCCAGGATCCAATCAGGTCAATCTAACTGCATGAAA
Source organism: Oryx dammah (assembly GCF_014754425.2). Classification (NCBI taxonomy): domain Eukaryota; kingdom Metazoa; phylum Chordata; class Mammalia; order Artiodactyla; family Bovidae; genus Oryx; species Oryx dammah. The sequence goes on along the minus strand of NW_024070213.1, from coordinate 20,558,984 downwards.
CCGCCAAGTGACCCATTCCCCCAAAGTGAACTCCTCCGCAAGGTGTTCAAGCTCTAAGCCCCCCACAATCCCTCTACCCTCCTCTGCTTTCTACATCCACAGTCCTTTTCTATTCTTCCCACGAACCATGTATTTACCTCACCATGGTTCAGGCCATTCATGGAATGCCATCCTTTTTTTTCTCATCCTTCAAGGTGCTTTAGAAATATGACCTCTTCTTTGAATCTTTCTTAAATTTGGCTCACAGTCGTCAGCAGATGATGGGATCCCTTCTGGTCCTTTTACTAGCACTTAGTACATGACACTATAGTTAGCAGAGTATACAGCTGTCTCCTTCAAAAGACTGTGCCATCAATCTCTGGTCAGATATAGAGCTTCTGACACACAGTAGGTGCTCATTTGTTGCTCTGACATTAATTGCCTCAGTTTTGCTACTCAGCCGCCGCCCCCCCCCCCCCCCCCGAGAAGACCATTCAAGAAGAATAGGGCATGTCCTTGGAATCATCATTCCAGGAACAGGCCAAGCATAGATCTGGAATAAAAACCCACCTCTGGCTGCAAACACTGAAACACTCGAGTCTTAAAAGACAATGGCTGGGACCTCCCTGGTGGCTCAGAGGTAAGGAATCAGCCTGGCAGTGCAGGAGACACAGGTTCGAACTCTGGTCCAAGAAGATCCCATGTGCCACAGAGCAACTGAGTCGTGTGCCCCACAGCTACTGAGCCCGTGGTCTAGAGCCCAGGAGCCCCAGCTACTGAAGCCCACATGTCCTAGAACCTGTGCTCTGTAACAAGAGAAGCCACCACAATGAGAAGCCTGCACACCGCAGTCAGTGAGTAGGCCTCGAAGCAACGAAGATCTAACGGAGAAAAAATAAATCTAAAAAATTATTATTTTAAAAAAGACAATGGCTGACTTGAATGAAATTCAGTACATGCTGTGACATGGATGAACCCTGAAATGACGCTGAGTGAAATAAGTCAGTTACAAAAGGACAAATATTGTATTATTCCACTACATGAGGAACCTACAAGAGTCAAATCCACAGAAACAGAGGTACAATGGTGGTTACAAGGGATGAAAGGGAGGGATGAAGTGGATATTCTTTTTATTTCTTACTGAAGTAGAGTGGATTTATAATGCTGTATTAGGTTCTGTATTACAGTAAAGTGATATAGTGGCTCAGATGGTAAAGAATCTGCCTGCAATGCAGGAGACTTGTGTTCGATCCCTGGCTTGGGAAGATCCCCTGGAGGAGGGCATGGCAACCCACTCCAGTATTCCTGCCTGGGAAATTCCATGGACTAAGGAGACTAACGAGCTATAGTCTATGGGGTCACAAAGAATTGGACATGACTAAACAACTGAACTGAACTGAACATTATGGTTTATTGTAGGATACTGAATATATCACTGTGCTATACAGTAGAACATTGTTGTTTATCTATTTTATATATAAGTAATTTCTATCTGCTAATCTCAAACTCGATTTATCCCTTCTCGACTCCCTTTCCACTTTGGTAATTATAAGCTTGTTTTCTATGTCTGTATGTTTCAGTTTCATAAATAAGTTCATTTGTGTTATATTTTAGATTTCACATATAAGTGATGTCATGGTTTTTGTCTCTCTCCTCTCTCTGACTTCACTTAATATATAGATCTCTAAGTCCATCCATTTTGCTGCAAGTGGAATTATTTCATTCTTTTTTATGGCTGAGTAGTTTCCATTGTATGCATATAAGGAAGGGCCATTCTTTTTAACTGGTACTGAGTTTCATTGGAGAAGATCAAAAAGTTCTGGAGATGGACAATGGAGACTATAGCACAGCAATGTGAATGTGGCTAGTGATGCTATATTGTACACATAAAAATGGTTAAAATGGTAAATTTCATGTTATGTATATTTTACCATATGGGGGAGCGGGTAGAGACCATGGCTGAGTGTCAAAATAATTAAAATTTAAAAAGTATAGGCACATGAAGGGTAGCAGATACAGTATATTTGAATTGGTTCACAAACTCTTTGATTCCAGGAATGAAGGCATCCCCCTCAGAGCCTTATAATGAAGTTTCAGAACTAATGGCTGGAACTCTGAGTTCCATAGTGAGAGTATGTGCAATGTACTCAATACCTTCCACTCAATTCAACCACTAGATTTTGAGCATCTCCAATGTTCCAGGCCTCATGTTCGGCAGATGCTGAAAAACATCCAAGTTGATTAAAAAGAGCTTAGAGTATCCTAGGAAGAATGAGATGTCTACCCAGATAACTACAGCACTTGGCTGACTTGGATTGAGGTTTATAAAAAGAAATACAAACACAGTCTAGGAGAAAGGACAACAGACAGTTCAAGGAAGTTTTCCAACAGAAGTTCAGGGAAGACAACGTCAAAGGCATTTAATGAAGGAAGTTGGATGCTGACCCTGGTCCACTTATACCTTTGCATCCCCACCAGCAAGTAAAGACAGGACACCTGGTATGCTCTACATCCTTCCAGCTGAAGGACTCTGGCATCCTACATGCTATAGAATATATATATACTGTTATATATTATATTGGTTATATATATTATACACTATTGTTATATTGGGTTGGAGAAGGAAATGGCAACCCACTCCAGTATTCTTGCCTAGAGAATCCTGTGGATGGAGGAGCCTGGTGGGCTGCTGTCCATAGCGTCTCCACAGAGACGGACACAACTGAAGCGACTTAACATGCATGTGTGCACTGGGGAAAGAAATGGCAACCCACTCCAGTGTTCTTGCCTGGAGAATCCCAGGGACAGAGGAGCCTGGTGGGCTGCCGTCTATGGGGTCGCACAGAGTTGGACACGACTGAAGTGACTTAGGAGCAGCAGCAGCTGCATTGAGTTGGCTAAAAAGTTCATTCAGGTTTACCCTAAGATAGTGACATATATACCTAATATATATATATTACATAACATAATATACACATATACAAGTAGATATACATATACACATTGTGTATATACATGTATATACACACATATCCAACATAACATACAACATATACACATACATAAGATAGAACATATATACAATATTTAATAATAATATGGCATGCATGCTTTATGACATGAGAGTCGGCACAACACTTTGGGTGGATCTGACCTAGTGTGACATTTTTCTCTCCTCTCGACCTCTATCTGCAGCTGTTCCATTCTGTTACTTCTGAAAAAAGCTCAATAATCAACAAACCTTCTCTGTACTTTATTTCCCCTTGGTATTTATAGATTTTTACAGTATCTTGCAGGATAACTCTCTAAGTTTCCAGAAATAGAGAAGAAACACATACACACAACTAGATATTTTTACTCTAAAATTTCAGTTTCTAATAACTCAATCAAATCCTGCCCATCTCTCAACAAACTCCATCTACATAAATGGTTTTACAGTGTGAAGAAACAGATCTATTCTGCCTGTCCCAGATTATTGGTGTTTTATGGAATAATAAAATGCCCAATGCTGAATTAAAATGAATGTTTTCAATGAATTAATATGAACAAGCTGTAGCCTATCAACTTTGAGGAGTTTGTAAGTTTGGGTTTGTGGATGTGTACGAAGGAAAAGTGTTATTAAAACAGGCAAATCCCACTAAACTCTGGTTTCCTTCAATTCATCCCATATGTCTTCAGGAAAATGAGAAAGTCTCGTTCAAGTAGAAAAGAAAGAACATGTGTCCCTCCATTTTATTTTAAAAGAAGGTGGTCCAGTGGTTAAGAATCCACCTGCCAATGCACGGGACACGGGTTCAGTCCCTGGTTTGGAAGATTCCACATGTCACAGGATAACTAAGCCCATGTGCCACAACTACTGAGGCTCATATGCTCTATAGCCCATGCTCTGCAACATGAGAAGTCACCTCAATGAGAAGCCAGTGCAGCACAACTAGAGAAAGCCTGCATGCAACACAGACCCAGCACAGCCAAAAATAAACAAGTGAATATTGCAAGTATCCTTTTGCAATGCTGAAGCAATGTAAGTACCTGATAAAGGAGTGGAAGAATTCTGTTTCTTACATTATATTCTAATGTAAAGATCTTCAGTAGTGGGCTTCTGCGGTGGCTCAAAGAGTAAAGAGCTTGTCTGCAATGCAGGAGACCTAGGTTCAATCCCTGGGTTGGGAAGATCCCCTGGAGAAGGAAATGACAACCCACTCCAGTACTCTTGCCTAGAGAATTCCATGGACAGAGGAGCCTGGCGGGCTACAGTCCACGGGGTCACAAAGAGTTGGAAACGATTGAGTGATTTTCACTTTTTCTTTCAAAGATCTTCAGAGTAGGATGTTAGTGGCTTCGGTAATCTGCCTATATTCACACCTGGACACTCTCTATCTGCGAACCTTGGGCAGATTATATAACTCATAACCCTCAATTTCTCCACCTGTTAAGTGGTTTAGCAATAGTAACCCATTATTCAGAAGGTTGTGCTGAGAACTAAACGAGCCTGTAGTGGAGTAAAGCTCTAAGCACATATCAGGTGTGTAGTAACATAGGTTTGATCCCTGGGTCAGGAAGATGCCCTGGAGGAGGGCATGGCAACCCTTTCTAGTATTATCCCTGGGTCAGGAAGATGCCCTGGAGGAGGGCATGGCAACCCTTTCTAGTATTCCTGCCTGGAGAAGCCCATAGACAGAGGAGTCTGGAGGGCTACAGTCCATAGGGTAGCACAACTGAAGCAACTTGGCACTGCTAAGTCGCTTCAGTCGTGTCCGACTCTGTGCGACCCCATAGACGGCAGCCCACCAGGCTCCCCCGTCCCCGGGATTCTCCAGGCAAGAACACTGGAGTGGGTTACCATTTCCTTCTCCAATGCATGAAAGTGAAAAGTGAAAGTGAAGTCGCTCAGTCGTGTCTGACCCTCAGGCACACATGCACACAAATGTGAGTTTTTGTTATTACTCAAATTGTATTCTTACTCCAATGCAACCAGTAGCTGGTTTGCAAATTTTTGGAGCTTCCTGGTTCTCCCTACTCCTACCTTACAAGAATAACAGAAGGGAAACTGAGGTTACATCTATAATGAAACTTGAACTATAGGAAAACATTAACTCCCTTGCTAGTTTTGAGGGTACAAGTTGTCATGTGTGGGATGACTGTGTTGGGAGGCCCACATGATAAGGAGCTGAGGGCAACCTCCAGCCAACAGCTAGCAAGAAACTGACACCAATGTCCTAGAACCACAAGGCCCTAGTCTGCCAACAGAAGTGGATTCTTCCCTACTGAAGCCTCAGATGAGACCACAGTCCTGGCTGACACAGGAATTGCAGGCCTGTGAGACCCTAAGCAGACGATCGAGATAAGCTGTGTCCAGATTCCTGACCCATAGAAACTGTGCGGAAGTACTGGGTTGGCCAAAAAGTTCCTTTGGCTTTTACTTTTGTAAAAATAAAAGACATTTTTTTCACTTTCACCAAGAACATTCTTGAACAACGTATTCACTGTTTTGTTCCACTACCTTGGGCTATTTTTCAAGCAGCTTCATAATTCCATCTTCTGTAAACTTTTAATCTTTTACAGTAAAGAACTATTTCAGGTGCCTTTTATAGTCTTCTAAGAAATTTAAGTTTTTTCTATTACAAGAGAATTTTGTAATGAAAGAAATAAATGGAAATCCAAAGGTGCAATATTTGGTAAATATGGATGGAATCAGAACTGCCCGGCCAAGCTGTAAGAGTGTTTGCCTGGTCATCAATGCATACGCATTGATTATGCATTTTCTGTTGACTAATTCCTGATGCTTTTGTCAAATACTGCTTTCAGTTGGTCTAACTAGGAGTCGTACTTGCTGGAATTAATTGTTTTGTTTTCTGGAAAGAGCTCATAATAGAGGGCTCTCATCCAATCCCACCATATACACAACAGCACCTTCTTTGGATGAAGACCAGCCTTTAGTATGGTTGGTGGTATTCATTTTGCTTGCCCCACAATCACCTCTATTCCACAATATTGTACAGTATTGACTGTTCAATGCCTGTCACAATTTGTTTTAAAAAGAGAAGATTTTCTCTAGGTTTAAGTAGAGAATCATATGTGGCAATAAGATCAAGACTTTTTTTTGCTTAACTTATACGGAACCCAAATATCAAAGCGATTAACATAACCAAGATGGTGCAAATGATTTTCAATGCTTGATTTGGATATTTTGAATATGTCAACTATGTCCTGAGTGGCATAACATTAATTGTTCCCAATTAATACCTCAATTTGATTGCTGTTAACTCCAACTGGTCTACTCAACTGTGGAGCATCAGTTCAGTTCAGTTGAGTTGCTCAGTCGTGTCTGACTCTTTGCAACCCCATGAACCACAGCACGCCAGGCCTCCCTGTCCATCACCAACTCCCAGAGTTCACCAAAACTCATGTCCATCTAGTCAGTGATGCCATCCAGCCATGTCTCATCCTCTATCGTCCCCTTCTCCTCCTGCCCCTAATCCCTCCCAGGATCAGGGTCTTATCCAATGATAGCTCTTCTCATCAGGTGGCCAAAGTGTTGGAGTTTTCAGCTTCAACATCAGTCCCTCCAATGAACACCCAGGACTGATCTCCTTAAGGATGGACTGGTTGGATCTCCTTGCAGTCCAAGGGACTCTCAAGAGTCGTCTCCAACACCACAGTTCAAAAGCATCAATTCTTCGGCGCTCAGCCTTCTTCACAGTCCAACTCTCACATTCATAGATGACCACAGGAAAAACCATAGCCTTGACTAGATGGACCTTTGTTGGCAAAGTAATGTCTCTGCTTTTCAGTATGCTATCTAGGTTGGTCATAATTTTCCTTCCAAAGAGTAAGCATCTTTTAATTTCACCCAGTGAGAAATCTCAAACATGAAACTTCGCAAACCACTTTTGACATGTTCGATCAGTCACAGAACCTTCTCCATACACTGCACAAATCTTTTTTTGCATTTCAATTGTGTTTCTATCTTTCTTGAAGTAACAAAGCATAATATGCCTAAAATGTTGTTTTATTCCATCCTTAGTATTAAAATGGCTAAATAAAAATTCACCAATTTTGATGTTTTTTTAAAAATAATGTACTCTGATATAACAGCTGTCACAATATAATCTAACAAAAGTGTTCTAAATAAAGTTAAAGACAACTAAGCTTTACTAGAGCCATCTTATGGAGAAAACCCAAAGAACGTTTTGGCCAACCCAATAAAGGGGTGTTGTTTTAAACAGCTAAGTTTTTTGTGAGGTATTATGCAACAATAGAAAATTAGTATTAATGTGGAGACTGGAAATGCCAGTAGATACACATGGTACAAAAACACATATATGGCAAAAATACACTCAGTCCTATGATTTAATGTCACTGCTATATTGATTTAGCTTATTAGAACACATACTGGGTCTGTTTATTTAATGTGAACTAAGTTGCATCTTGGCTGGCAGCAGGGAGAGTAAATCAAGGTATTTAGGAGTGAATGGTAACTCGTTTCCACAGTGATGGGGTATGGGAAAAAAAAAAAAACAAACAGTTTTCTGTGGCATTTCACCAAACAAGTAACAACCAAAGGTTTTGTTTTCAATTTATTTTCAAATTAGGTAAGTCAGCCTTTCTGGAAACCAAATTGGGCAAGAGATTTTGTCAGGGTCCAAATCCTCCTGCCAAATTGCATTACCTTATGGGCATCGCTGGGGTCTCTGGGGACTGAGTTATGGGAAAGGCCCACAAATCAGTCGTCCAGAAGGAATAGCCAACACGCAACTTAGTTCACATCAAATAAACAGACCCAAACCAGGAACTCGGAAGAGCCTTCTGTTAAGATGTGGGTTCTGATTCATTTTCTAGTTAAATACTATAATTTCCTAGTTCCTCTTGCAAAAAGACACAGTCCGCCCCTTGCCTGATGTTCCGACAGTGACTATCCCTTCCATTTTATCAGGATCTTCATTTAAACTTCTGACCTTAAGTTCTTAACCAGCCTGGAGCCTTCCGAAACATTTTGCACAGAATCAGGAAATTGAACAAGTAAGATGGTTCCTTACCATGAGGCCCACGGAATTCAAATGACTGGCTTAAGTTTAAAAGCTAAATCTTTTTGACAAACTTTAACCTCTTTCTCGAAAACAGAGGAGGAGGAGTTAGTTTCTCTCCTAACCTTCCCTTTTACGTTTCTGAATCTGTCTGTTTGAATGCCGACAGCCTCTGCTGGGCAGCCCCCCTTGCAGGGAAAGATTTCTATGAACCACCAACTATGAATGAAAGAGATCTCAAGTAACTGATGGGGATCTTACAGGCTGGAGTGACATTCATCACCCATCAAGTTTCCACCAGTGCTGTCAGTCCTCAAGAAAGATCAGCCAAGTCATGGCAACAAAAATAAATTACCGGCTCCACTGCTTAAGGGATGAGCTAAGGCAGATCATAATCATATTCCTTCCACATGGATTCACCACAACAACTAGAGGTGGGGGGAGGGGCGGGGAGAAAGCAAAGAAACCTATTCAAATGTAACAAACATGTAACAGAGGGAAGGCCTACAATTTCTCTACAATTTATCTATTCAACAAACACTGAATACTAATCATGGTGTTTGCCACATCACCATCAGGAATTAAAAGATGACATAAAGAAACAGTCTCTGGGGGACTTTTTGGTGGTCGACTTCCAAAGCAGGGCTGCAGGTTCGATCCCTGGTATGGGAGCTAGGATTCCCACATGCCTCATGGCCAAAAAATAAGTAACATCAAAAAAAAAAGAAAAGCAGCAGTAATGTAACAACAACAAAACAAACAGTCTCTGCCTACAGGAGACTTCTTCCTGTGAAGAAGTCAAATATTTAGCAATTATTTTAATAACAGAGACCCTTTATTGAGCATTTAGTTTGTGCCAGGCTGGTTCTAGTATTTTACATGGATGAAATCCCTTAATGTTCACTGCACTTGAAAAAGTAGCTTTATTTTTAATTCCTCATTGACTCACAAAACGAAGGCACAGAAGGCTGAGCTTCCTGCCCAAAGTTCACATGTTCATTGTTTCAACAAATATTTGCCTACTGTGTTCTGCACACTGCTCTGGGTGCAGGAGATACAGCAGTGAACAAAAGAAGTGAGAATCCCTCTTCCTGTGGAGTTTACGTATTTGCGGAAGGAGAAAAATATTAAGTAAAAAATGACAATTGGGACTTCCCTCGTGCTCCAGTGTTTCAGACATCGCCTTCCAATGCAGAAGGTGCGGGTGTGATCCCTGGTCAGGGAGCTAAGATTCCACATGGCTCACGGCCAAAAAACCAAAACAAAAAACAGAAGCAGTACTGTAACAAATTCAATAAAGAATTTAAAAATGAAAAAAAAAATCAAAGTCAGAGAGTGACAAGTGCTAAACAGAAAAATGAAGCAGGGAAGGAAAACTAAAGAGTGAGTGGCGGTGGCTGGGCAGGTGCTATTTTTAGAAAAAAGTGTCCTGGGAGGGTTTCAGCAGAGACCAAAGGGGGTCCCTGAGCAGCAGAGCAAGACACAGACAGGCAGTCCTGCTGTACCCTGACACTTCCTGCCCTGCCACACTATGCAGGGCAAAAAAGGCGAGGGAGAGAAGCTTCGACTTCCCTCTATTTATTCATCTCTTAAAAGCACTTTTTATTGTCCTCTGATTATCAATATTAATATCATGTGCCTTTATTGAAGAAATGGATTTAAAAGTGGGTTTTCATGTAGAATCTTAAAAAAAATATATGATACAAATGAAGGTCTATGCAAAACAGAAATAGATCCACAGACATAGAAAACAAACTTATGGTTGGTTCCCAAAGGAGAAGTGGGAAGGAGGATAAATTAGGAGTTCGGGATTAACATATACACACTGTGCATGTGTGTGCTTATCACTCAGTTGTGTCCGACTCTTTGTGACCCCACAGACTGTAGCCCACCCGGTTCCCTGTCCATGCAATTCTCTAGGCAAGAATACTGGAGTGGGTTGCCGTGCCCTCCTCCAGGGACCTTCCCAACCCAGGGATCGAACCTAGGTCTCCGGAACTGCAGGCAGATTCTTTACTGTCTGATCCACCATACACACTATTAGATATAAAATAGTATATATAAAAAAGACAACAAACAAGGACCTACTGTATAACACAGGGAACTATACTCAATATTTTATAATAACCTATAAGGAAAAGGATCTGAAAAACAATATATATATACACACACACACACAGATTGAATCACTTGGCTGTACGCCTGACTAACACAATACTTATATGTAAATCAATGTAAACATTGTTAAACATCATAAATCAATTTTTAAAATATAGGTTTTTCACAGCAACTTCTTATGGCAGTTTGAGATTCATCAGCTGACATCCTTATTGGGGTTCCCCATGTCTGCCAACACACAGGGTAAGGGAGAAAGGGGGTCAATTAACAGAAATGGCATTAGAGGAGGATTCCAGAAGCCCAGATCTGGTCCCAGCTCTGCCTAGAAACAAATCATGCTTCTGAAACCAGAGAGAACCCAGGACAAAGCATCCGGCAGAAAGAATTCTAACATCCCATGAGAGAGACCCAGTTGTGTGAAACCACGAACCCTGGGGGCTTCCCTGGTGGCTCAGACAGTAAAGAATCCGCCTGCAATGTGAGAGGCCTGGGTTCAATCCCTGGTTTAGGAAGATGCCCTGGGGGAGGGCATGGCAATCCACTCCAGTATTCTTGCCTGGAGAATTCCAGGGACAGAGGAGCCTGGCGGGCTACAGTCCATGGCAAGAGTCAGGCATGACTGAGGGACTAAGCACAGCCCACAGCACACAACCCTGGGGGCTGTGCTCCCTCCCTCCCCTCATCACTGTTCCTCGGCCCCCTTTCTCCACACCGTTGTAACCCTGTTGGTCCATATTTCCCACTTCAATATTTAACTCCCATTAGGTTGAGAAATCTACATTTCCATTTATTAGAATATGCTCAAATCACAGTAATTTCCTTTGAACTGGGGCTAGATTTGGCAACGTCCTGAAAAGAAAAGCCAACAGATCAGTTTGATATGTTGGAAAACACCAGGGAACGAAATGTCTCAAATGGGCCTGTCTTCCTTATCTTTTGGCAGATTTCAATGAAATTGAGGGTACAAAAGCTACAGATGCCGTACATGGTGGGCTGTTGTTGTTGAATTGCTAAGTCATGTCCGACTGTTTGTGACCCCACGGACTTTAGCCCACCAGGCTCCTCTGTCCATGGGATTTTCCAGGCAAGACTACTGGAATAGGTGGCCATTTCCTCCTCCAGGGGATCTTCCCGACCCAGGAATCGAATCTGCGTCTCCTGCACTGCAGGCGGATCTTTACCACTGAGCCACCTGGGATTATACCATCCTTACCTGACAGTGCCCCCGTTTATTTTTTTTTAATCACATGGCGATCAAAGGGAAGAAAGGCACAGTGATACACGGACACAAAATGAACATCAATGGCAACTGTCTCCTGGAGGGAAAAGAACATCTTATTCCCTGGACCAGAAGGAATATATCTTCTAGAGAGAGAGATGGGACAAACACACAGCTAAATACATGTGGATAAATGATTGTGACTTTGCAGAGCTAAATATACAAAAGCAGAGAGAAGGTGTCACAAACATGGAGACAATAACCAGGTGGAAAAAGCGTTTTCACTGGGAAAGTTCCTAAGGGGAGGAGACCTTCCAAGCACTGTTTTGAAAGTGAGAGAGAGCCACGTTTAGGCAGATGTGCCCACTCGGTCTGTATATAGTCACCTTCCTTTTTAGTCTTGGCACTGGCTAATATCAAAACTGTACCCAGCACTACAGAAGACAGTCCACTTGGTTTCAAGGTGGCCATCTGACGGGCAAAGCTTACAGGAGGGACTGAATCTTCTTATTAAAGCAACACATGAGCCGAGGTGTTGGTAGTATAGGGCTTAGTGTAGCTGTCTTCCAAAGCATCATGTGGGTCCAAAATTCAAATCATTTCATGTAGAAACCACCGTAATATATTTTACATTCATTATATCTCACATAACCCTCACAGTAACCCAGTGCTGGAGCTATATATTAGTGGCCCATATTTTCAGCTGAGCAAACTGAGCCTCGGAGGTTAAACAATACGCCAAAAGTCACAGAACTAAATCGTGGCAGAGACAGAATTCAAATCCAGTGGGCAGGTCCAATGAATTAAAAAAAATTTTTTTAACCACTGTGCTAGGTAAGTAGAAGAATACCAAGACATTAGATCTCTAATAAGGCAAACCTAAAAAATAAAGACATGCCCCAAGGACTTCCTGGTTGGTCCAGTAGCTTAAGACTCCATGCTCACAGTGCAGGGGACTGAGTTTGATTCCTGATCAGGAAACTAGATCCCCCATACCATAACTAAGAGCTCGCATGTGGCAACGAAGACTTGGTACAACCAAATAAATAAAAATAATTTTTTAAAATCAATATTTTAAAAAAAACCGACTTCCCCCCAAATCATCCAAAATAACACTATATTATGCTGCAGCATAATAAAAAGTGTTCCTCTACCAGCATCCATTCAAATAAAAATTTTGTTTGGTACAATTCTATCTGCTCTCCCCAAGTATGTGTGTATATGTGTGTGTGGTGTGTACATATGCACACTGTAGCTGCATAATCTCTCTAGTTAGAGGGAGAATTGGTCATAGAGGACTGGCTGTTTTCTCCGAGAAGAGACCTCTGCTACCCATCAGCCCTCTGTGGGACTCTTTCTTCCCCCAAATCACTGCTCCCTTTGCTCACCAGAGTCTCTGAGAACAGATGGCCAGGGATGGCCATGAGTAAGCCCAGTGCTCATCACTAGAAAGCAAGTATGTGAAAGCAGCTGGGGGCACAGACAGGGCAGAGGGCACGTCCTGGGGTGAAAAGACACAGGAAGTACGAAGCTGGCTTTTTGAGATGTACTGTGTTGATGGAGTTATCTTGGAAAGGAAAACACTACTCTGTGACCCCAGACTGGTCCTGAATGCTGAGGTGGGCGAACTCCACTGTCCAGGCAAACAGACTGAGTGGGACAGAGGTCACCAGGATTATTCCCCTCCTCTGGGCGCAGATTCAGGCCTGCCCTCTTAGCCAACTGGGTGTGCCATGAGGGAAGGACAATGGATATCACTAAGGACCAAAGACCCAACTGACCGGGAGGCAGAGCTTGGAAGTGACTGGAAATGACTTTTTTGGTCTACCTAGGACAGTCTTTTTGGTGCCAGGGAGCAGTTTGGTGGCAACAGTTTTCAGATGATTCAAGTGCCTTACATATATGGTGTACTGTCCCGTGGACTGCAAGGAGATCAAACCAGTCAATTCTTAAGGTAATCAACCCTGAATACTCATTGGAAGGACTGATGCTGAAGGTCCAATACTTTGGCCACCTGACCACAAAGAGCCAACTCATTGGAAAAGACCTGGATGCTGGGACACACAAAAGGCAAGTGGAGAAGGGGACGACAGAGGATGAGATGGTCGGATGGCATCACCGACTCAACAGATGTGAGTTTGAGCAAACTCCAGGAGATGGTGAAGGACAGGGAAGCCTGGAGTTTTGCAGTCCGTGGGGTCACAAAGAGTTGGACACAAGTTAGTGACTCAACAACAACAACTTATTTCTATTATTATTTCATCAGCTCCACCTAAGATCATCAGCTGTTAGATCCTGGAGGCCAGGGAGCCCTGATCCATAACCCTCGAGACTGAAGACATTCCCCAAACACACATACATTTGATCTCTCATGGCCTCCACTTAACTGAACGCAGTGCAAGTTCCAGTCAAAGCCAACCACTTGCCAGGGCCTAAGTGTGCCAGACCCTCCAGGCCTCTAACTTCCCCCAAAATAGTCCACCCCATCCTCCCCCGTCTAATCTGTGAGCTCATGCTCATTTTCCAAATATCAGATCCAATGCATTCTCCTCCTCCCACCCCCAGAAGCCTTCTCTCCCAGGAAGAGGTAAGCCCCCTTCCTCTATGACCTAAGTGTTACAGCACACCTCATTAAGGCATTAAAATGCTCACTTTGGACACATCCTCTCCCCACAAGATAGGAAGTTCTTTAAGGGCAAGAACCCTGCCTTACTGAGACGGTGCCCGCCTGGCTCGTGGCAGGTGCTAAATAAAACAGTGCAAAGAACTGACCTGAGTAGACCAGAAGAGAGTGGTCTGAGAGGGACATGGTTTTCCCATCAAAGAGTTTAAAATACAAGTCAAAGTCAGCAAGCACTGACTGCGTCGAAGCCACGCATAAGGAAAGTGCCTCCTGGGTGCTGCCAGAGTCATTTCAAGCATCGGGTGGGACTGGGAAGATGGTCGGAGGAATAAGGCAGAAACAAGATGGTGTCTAGTCTCATACGAAGTTTATGTGCTACTTCTTCACATCCAACTGAAATAAAAAGCACTGAGATTTTGCTTCCATTAAATGTTCCCCCAGCTCACAGAACTGATGGTTTCCAAAACAATGAGGGAGGTCAGATATACAAAGCAATCCTCTGCACACAGATAACTGACCCTATGTATGAGAATACTTACAGCAAACATGTTTGCAATTATCAAAATCCCAGCACCAACCTAGGTGCACATCTTCGGGAGGCTGAATGACTAAACAGAGTAGCACCATGTAAGGGAACATTCTAGAGCAGATAAAGCAATGACGCATGGTGACTTGGAGCAATGCAGATGAACAGCAGCAGTGAAAATGCTAAGTAAAAAAGACCCCAAAGATTATACACAGCCTGACACTCTTTCTATGGTGTTAAAAGACAACTAAAATGAAAATACACATCTGTATCAACACATACTTTTTGTATGTTTTGTGGAGTCCCTTTTAGGACTCCTATAGGTGAGCAAGAGAAGACAAAGGAAAGTAAAGGATGACACACACGGGATTCAGGTGACATGTTACTTTGGGGATGGGAAGGAAGGGGACTAAGATGTGGGGAGGGCCATCATCCAATCACATGTAGGTTATATTTTTTGTCTTTTTAAATTAAAAAAAACATTTAATTTACAATATTACGTTAGTTTCAGGTGTATAGCATCATGTTTCAGTACTTTTATAGATTATACTCCATTTAAGCTTATTACAAAATAATGGCTATAAATCCCTGTGCTGTCCAATATCTTTGTTGTTTATCTATTTGCTTCATAATAGTTTGTATCTCTTAATGCCATGCCCCTACTTCCCCCTCCCCCTTCCTTCTCCCCTCTGTATCCAGTAGTTTATTTTCTATACCGGTGAGCACGTTTCGGTTAGTTTTAACATCCCAGCTTTTGTTTCAGGAGATCGGTTTATGGTTACTTATTATTTTAATTTAAATAAAATATAAAGATAACATATAATGAAGTGAAAGTGTGAAAACTGTTAGTCACTCAGTCGTGTCTGACTCTTTGTGAGCCTACGATTATAGCCTGTCAGGCTCCCCTCTCTATGGGATTCTCCAGGCAAGAATGCTGGAATGGAAAGCCATTCCTTTCTCCAGGGAATCTTCCCAACCCAGGGATCAAATCTGGGTCTCCTGCATGGCAGGCAGATTCTCTACCATCTCAGCCACCAGGGAAGCATTTAGGAAATATCACAAAGTCGGGACTATGATTAACCTAACTCTTTATATAGAAGTCCAATAGCAAAACAAAACAAAAAAATAATTAAGGTATAGGAATACCATAGTATGGCACCTGCATCTATACAAACTACAAAGTGTCCTGTAAGGGAGTGAGAAGGGCATAGAGAGGGTAACTCATGCCCCATTCTGCACTTTCCGCTGGCTTACCCCTGGCAGCCAGGGTGAGCCCAGCCTAGGTTACCAATTGAAAAAAGGCAAGAAATCTGCATCCACACTTTCCAGTGCCAATCCTTGGAGCCTTCTTCTTCCTTTTGGCACTAGCGGGAAGATTACAAGCTCTGGAGAACACAGGATACACATGGGTTACCTCAGCATGACACAGCACTCACAGACCAGCACCAATCTCATTTTTGAATATTCTGACCCTTTCCAAATGGCATCATAAATTCATGCTTGTGACACTGAGGATGTGGAGCTTTTGGCAAGAATATCCGTGTATTAGCGCATGAAAATCAATCAGTTTTACCTTCTTCCAGAAGTTAAACTAAGCAGACCAAGCTCTCGGGATGGTCTGGACCATATGCCCTGGACAAAAGGTGCAGCAGAGGTCTGAGAAACGCAGAGGAGGGAGGCAAGTCTCCCAGTCGGAGACAAAGGACTTTGGAGAGGATGCACCCCAGGGGGAAACGTGGTCAGCCAGGACAGTGAAATGCATTCAATGTCCACACACACACAAAACACGGCAAAGAAAGCCTGCTGCTTTCTAATCAAATTCCCTCCAACCAAGCCCCTAACCTGAAATTTTAGTGGCTGGTAGTTGATTTTTTTCTTTTATAAAAAGCTAGGCAGCGAAACACTAGAACCAGAAAGGTAAATCCTGTCTGCTCACCTAAACCTGCCCGTTAGCGCAACTGTGGACACTCCCATGCCAGGATGATGGCAAACAAATCCAGGTTTTCTTCCTGGAGGAGACTGGAGAGGAGCTAGTAGTGTGTCGCTCAGTCGTGTCTGACTCTTGGCGACCCCATGGACTGCAGCCTGCCAGCACCCTCCATCCATGGCATGGCCCAGGCAAGAATACTGGAGTGGCTTGCCTTTTCCTTCTCCAGGGGATCTTCCCAACCCAGGGATTGAACCTGGGTCTCTGGCATTGCAGGCAGACTTTTTACCATCTGAGCTACCAGGGAAGCCCTGTCGAGATAGACCATAATTTAAAATAAAACAGTAAGGTAAATGTCCTGTGCTGTGCCTTTAAACACTAAAGCATGCTTAGCCACCCCCCACTCCCACCGCTGTTCTGCAAGTCCCACATTTCAAGCAGGTCCCTTTCTCTATTTTGGCTTTGGGGGGAAGTCTTCAATAGCACAAAACTGTACTATGGTACTCCTCGCCCTCCAGACAGGGATGTTCATGCTACTTCCACACTTGAGAATGTTCTTCCACACCCCCAGCAAACACCCTACATTTTGCTGCCTGACTGGGCCTTTCCTTTCCTGCCCTGGGCCTCCTTCCCAGTAAATAATCTTGGTGAGATCTTGCCAAAACATTTCTTAATCACATATTTTCTTGGTCTAAAAATTTATAGATGGGGAAAGCAACCTTTGTTTCCAGTCCTTCCCACACTTCCAGGAGCCCCAAATCCTCCAAAGTGAAGCTGTGTCTTCTTCAAGTGATTTCCCACTTAGGCTTTATTTTTGACCCTCATTTTGACTGTAGATGAATCTAATCAACGTAGAGTAGGAAACTGTGGCTACTCTCCATAACCTTGATCTCTAAATACACGCAGTCCTGAGCAGGTGATCACAAAGGATTCCTCTACCTGGGCCCTGGGGACCCAGACCCAGACCTGGAAGGGGAGCTGGGGCTACAGTTATTCTGGAAGGTTCTCCATGTGCCACCACCTTCCTCCCAAGTTTCTAAGATTACTCTGAAATGTGGTTTTGCATTCTTTGGCCCCAAATCCAGAGAAGAGTCAAGGGATCTCAGAGGAGTAGTGACATCCTGTGGGGCTCTCCCTTCTGCCAGCTAAGAAGGCAAGTTACCTTCCAGCACTTAGCCCATGGGCAAGCTGCTATAAAGATGTGTGAGGCACCAAGCTCATACAGCCTGACGACAGATTTGGTAGTTATTGATCCCCCCAGGCCAAGGGAGAAAGGGCTAGCAGGAAATCAAGTAAACTCTGGACAGCTGCAAGTGTGTGTGTTAGTCACTCCGTCGTGTCCAACCCTTTGCAACCCTATGGACTGTAGCCTGGTGGGCTTCTCTGTCCATGGAAGTCTCCTGGCAAGAATCCTGGAGTGGGTTGCCGCGCCCTCCTCCAGGGGATCTTCCCAACCCAGGGACTGAACCTGGGCCTCCTACATGGCAGGTGGATTCTTTACCATCGGAGCCACAAGGGAAGCCCTGGACAGTCACAAGACTCAAGCCATAGTCGTTGCCCTGCAGCACACCCAGAATTCACTGTGAGCGCCATCCTCCCAGGGTGCTGGGTTACCATGTAATTTTCCTGTTCAGTTCACTCACTGTTTCTCCACTGCTTTTTTATGGTGGAGTCCAAATGCCTCTGACTTGCACTGAAGGCCTTTTAAGTATGCCTCTGAAACCTCACCTTTCACTCTTTCCCTGTCTACTCCAGCTTCTTCCTTTGCCCACAAGGTGCCGCCTGCAGCAGGTGTGTCCCTAGCCCACCTGGTATGGATGAGACTATGGCTCTGGAGTCAGGCAGCCCGGAATCTAATAGGGGCTCCACCATCTCCCTGGCCTGTGACCCTGGGCCAGTGAGCAAACCTTGCCTTAGTTTCCTCATCTGTAAAGTAGGAATCATAATGTCCATCTCACATGGCTGACGTGTAAACACCTGTAAAATCCTCAAACAGTACTGAACACACAGTAAGCACTCAATAAATGTTGCCTGTTGTCATTATTCTTCTAGTTCTACTGCAATGAATTCTCTCCCTCTTTTAAATCCCTTTAGCAGGACTTCCCTGGTGGTCCAGTGGTTAAGACTCTGCCTTCCAATGCAGGGAATGTGGGTTCAATCCCTGTAGGGAAGCTAAGATCCCACATGCCCCCGGGCCAAAAAAAGACAAAAACAAAAAAACATAAAAGCAGAAGCAATATTGTAACAAATGCAGTGAAGACTTTTAAAATGGTCCCAAAAACACTTTAAAAAAGAAATAAATAAACCTCTCCAGCACACATTTGCAATTGGTGTTCCTTACACATGCTTTTTGATGAAACTTACATATGTCTCATCTCCCTATCAGGCTACAAGTTCCCTGGAGGTAAAGACTGCAGCTCATGTGTTTTTCTTTCCCTACGATGTTTGAAAGGGTTTTAAATGCGGGAACACAATAAATGGTGGCTACTTAACAACAACACATTCATAACCATGAAGCTCTACTTAGGCTACAGCTGTACTAAGTCCTTCATTTGCATTAGCTCACTTGGTCTGTTGATTTCTCACACTCCATGAACTTGACTGAGTGTTGAACTCCCAAAGATGTGTCTTTCCAATTTTTTATTAAAAAAAAAAATTGCTAAGCAAACTTATATATTAAGGAAAACACATACTACAGAGCATTGAGAATCACAGCCAAGTTGTTGCTATGCAATCTCGTATCACTCCAAATTCATCCCAGACCTCTCCTGACAATCAAGGTGTGCAGGATGATCTGTGAAGGGCATGAAGTTCAAAAAAGAGAAAACGGGGAATTCCTGACAGATGTAAACAATAATTTTCTGGTTTGCCTTTGACAGCTTCAGGCCCTGAAAGAGTGGTTAAAGTAAATAAAGACGAACTGAGTCTACCATAACCTCTCTAACCTACCTATGGGTATCACAGCTCCCGGGAAGAAAAATCCAATAGTTAGTCCCTGAGGGAATACACGGGCACTGATGTTTAGCAGATGAAGAAGATAGATGGGAATAAGTAGTAATTTCATACATTGCAAAACTATCCACAAACTTTAATGTAGTTAATGGTTAAACCTAAAACACCAGAACCCTTTTGAGGAGTGAAGATGATATAGCTTTCTAGATTAAATCAAAGATAACATTTTAAGTTGTCTTACGACATAATGGAATTTTACTTTGGGTTACATTCAGTGATGAATCCTAACCTTAAAGCTGTTCTTGTACAAAGAAAATATGTGAATCAACAAATATCTCCTCTGTGGATGAAATGAAATGTCTACCAATGTTTAGTCTGACTGTGGCTGGCTGTGTTTGAAGAAAGGCTGACAAACTGTGTGTGTGTATGTAACGAATGCTTCTTTCAAATGCTTCTGTTAATGACTGAGAAGAAAAATGCTAGAATCATCCACTTTTGTTCAATCATTTGAACATAATACCTCATTTTATCTTTATTACAGAAAAGATTAAGACAAGAATGTACCCTAATTTGCTATTACATTTAAATAAAATTTGACAAAGACTATCTTTCCTTTGCATCCATTCCCTTCTCCCAATTACCCACATATCTGTTCATATGGTCATGAAAATATACACTTGTGTACGTGTATTGTTGGTTTCTATACATTCATTTCCCACTTCCTGGTTTTTACCCAGAGAAGAAGGAGAAGTATTAAAAAGTTACAGGAAAAAAAAAGTTGCCACTTTTAATTTACCCAGAATCAGGAAGTGCCCAAAATCTCAAGAGGGAAACTGTCCTGCAGAAATTAGAGCTCTATCATTATAGACAGAGAAGGATTCGAGCCCTTAGCAGCTTATGTATTTTAGAAGATCTTTAAGTAGCCTGAATTTTCTGCCTTTTCTCCCCCTGAAATGTCCAGAGGCAATTAAGTATAACTGACAAAGAAATAAGACAAAAAAATATCACAAAGTTCAATATCAGGGGCATCCCTGGTAGCTCAGTGCCAAAGAATCTACCTGCAGTGCAGGAGACACAGGTTCGATCCCTGATCTGGGAAGATTCCACATGCTGCAGTGCAGCTAAGTCTGGGAGTCACAGCTGCTGAGCCTGTGCTCTAGAGTCTGGGGGCCACAACTACTGAGCCCATGAGCTGAAACTACTGAAGCCCGCTCGCCCTAGAGTCCATGCTCCAAAACAAGAGAAGCCTGAGCACCTAGAGTAGACCCCGCTTGCTGTAACTACAGCAAGAAGGCCCAGCACAGCCAAAAAATAAAGAAAATTATTTTTAAAAAATAGTTCAATATCAGTGTACTCTGAATGCTTCTTTCTCCTGACCTTGCCAAGAAGGGAAACACCGAAAAGTTACATATTACAGATGATAACTAAAGCCAATATAAAGGGTGAAAAAGTTTGCTTGCTTGGATGACTCACTAACTGACACACGTGTCTGCCCTGGAAGCTGCTCCCAGCTCCTGCTCCCGATGGGTCTTGGCGCCTAGGATGCCTCCCCAGGGCTCCCCTGACCACCGTACCTGGAACAGCCCTGCCCTCTACCTGGGCTGTTCTGTTACCCACAGTGTTTGCTTCCCAGCATTCAAAGAAATGATCTTGGTTTTGTTTTACTCCTTTTGTGTCTGTCTACTCACACCAGAACATTGGCTTACGCATATTAAAACCTTCTAGGCTTTACCTTTATAAGCTGTGGTCTTAGTGCCTAAAACACTAGGTTATCATAATTGAATTCAGGTTTTAATTAGGTAACATGAAGGAATTACTGTTAGCTTCGTTAGGTGTGCTAATGACATTTTGTATACTCAAAAAAAAAAATCTGTTAAAGACACATACTTTAGTATTTATAGGTAACACCATGGGAAGGATGGGAAAATAATCCAATAACAATCCCAAAATAACAGGGTGGGAAAGAGGTGAGAAGGGCAGCCATAGGATCTACAAAGAATGAGATTAGTCATGAACTGATCAGCACTGAAAATGAGTAATGAGCATATACAGTTCATTCTACTGTTCTCTTTTCTTCAGAAAATTTCTCTAATAAAATCTTAAGCTTAACTGAAAAGATGAAACAGGTAGTTTTCCATATATTTAACTAAATACTTATTTGATCTTAGGGTAGAGAAAGTCTAAGTCAAACATCAAAGGAGAAAACCCACAAAGAATTGTTTTCAAAGTGGAGTAAAAGTAGATGCTCACTGAGTTTATCAAATTAGCAACGAGTCAAAGCAAGCCACAGATGAGAGTTCATCTATGACACACTGATTTATCTACCTGGGAAATAGATGGAGAAACAGTGGAAACAGTGTCAGACTTTATTTTTGGGGGCTCCAAAATCACTGCAGATGGTGATTGCAGCCATGAAATTAAAAGACGCTTACTCCTTGGAAGAAAAGTTATGACCAACCTAGATAGCATATTCAAAAGCAGAGACATTACTTTGCTAAGGTCCGTCTAGTCAAGGCTATGGTTTATCCAGTGGTCATGTATGGATGTGAGAGTTGGACTGTGAAGAAGGCTGAGTGCCGAAGAATTGATGCTTTTGAACTGTGATGATGGAGAAGACTCTTGAGAGTCCCTTGGACTGCAAGGAGATCCAACCAGTCCATTCTGAAGGAGATCAGTCCTGGGATTTCTTTGGAAGGAATGATGCTAAAGCTGAAACTCCAGTACTTTGGCCACCTCATGTGAAGAGTTGACTCACTGGAAAAGATTTTGATGCTGGGAGGGATTGGGGGCAGGAGGAGAAGGGGAGGACTGAGGATGAGATGGCTGGATGGCATCACGGACTCAATGGACACGAGTCTGAGTGAACTCTGGGAGTTGGTGATGGACAGGGAGGCCTGGTGTGCTGCGATTCATGGGGTTGCAGAGTTGGACACGACTGAGCAACTGAACTGAACTGAAGGGAAAAAAATACCATTTTATCACTTAGAATTATTTTGTAAGTTATTGAAAGCACTTTTAGATACATACATGACGTTTACATTCATCTCGGGCAAATACTACAAGGAAAAATAAGTGAAATTAATTGGTCATGCTGTTGCTAAAATTTCTCACAGGCAGGGCCAACTTCCTTGAACCACTGTGACTCCGTTGTCCATGTCCGTAACAAATGACCATCCTTATTCTCTGTCCATGTGTCAACACACATCTGAGGGATTAATTATCAATTCATTTTGCAACACAGTGTTTAGGAAGGTCAGGCTTTCTTTATGCCTATGTTTGCATAGTAATGAATGAAATGCCTCTTCCAAGAGGCATTTATTTAGTTCCTTCCAAAAGGAACTAAACACGGAAATTTCGGAGGGAACTTTATGAAGTACATTCTATTGTATGGAACCCCACAAGAAAACAAGTAACATCGGGAAGAAAGTAACAACAATTCTTGAGGGAATTTTTCTGTGGGCAGTCTGTTTCCGAGTTTATGTTCTGATGACATTTCTAGGAAGACAAACTTTAAACTCAGGTTCACGGTTTGCCCTCAGTTCTTTGAGACATGGGAGTTACAGAAAGGAACAGTCAGACTTAAAAAGAAGTCTGATGGGGAAGTTGTTGCCCACTCTCTTTTTTCTATTCCTAGTAGTCGGAGCCTACCTATAAATTAGACAATTAGTCAATACTAAAGGAAATCAGTCCTGAATATTCATTAGAAGGACTGATGCTGAAGCTGAAGCTCCAATACTTTGGCCACCTGATGCAAACAAACTGACTTATTGGGAAAGACCCAGATGTTGGGAAAGATTGAAGGCAGGAGGAGATGGGGACAACAGAGGATGAGATGGTTGGATGGCATCACTGTCTTGATGGACGTGAGTTTGAGTAAGCTCCGGGAGTTGGTGATGGACAGGGAAGTCTGGTGTGCTGCAGTCCAAGGGGTTGCAAAGAGTCAGACACAACTGAGCAACTGAACTGAACTGATATTGGACAGTGATACAGTCTACTGGAGAAGGGAATGGCTACCCACTCCAGTATTCTTGCCTGGAGAATTCCATGGACAGAGGAACCTGGTGGGCTACAGTAGGCCATGGGGTTGCAAAGAGTTGGACACAGCTGAGCGACTAGCACACACATATACACACAGTCTACCGGTATATGCATCATGGCTAAAAATGGAGCAATAAATGAATTAATAATGGAAATACTGAATGAAATAATTTCTCCAGAAAGGAAGAAAAACTTCATTTAATGTTAGAGTTCCTTTTACATTTTTATTTTACTTTAATTGCAGTATAATTTAAATGTCTTATCTATAATGGAGGCACCAGTATGAAAAGTGTGGCTATACCTGTGCGTTAACTGTGAGATGTGAAGTGAAAATGGTCTGGTAGAAATTCACACAAATTTCATGAGCTTATGTCTTGTAAACGGAATCTAATCAAGGCATGGTCTTTAAATAAGTGCTAGCCTTTGGGCTTCCCTGGTGGTTCAGGGGTTGAGAACTCACCTTTCAATGCAGGGGATACAGGTTCAACTCCTGGTCAGAGAAGATCCCACATGCCTCGTGGCAACTAAGCCTGTGTGATGCAGCTATTGAAGCTGAAGTGTCCTTGAGCCCGTGCTCCACAACAAGAGAAGCCAGCACAATGAGAAGCCCATGCACCACAACTAGAGTAGTCCCTGCTCACGGCAATAAGAGAAAGCTGAGTGCAGCAACAAAGACTCAGTGCAGCCAAGAATAAACAAACACATTAAAAAATAAGAGTCCTAGGTTGACAAAATGCACACACATATATATATATATATATATATATAGAGAGAGAGAGAGAGAGTACGGATTTGCTCACTGAATTGTGGTCTGAAGCCTTTAGCCACTGGTGACGATGAATATCATACTTACAGTCAGGAACTTCATTCCCAACTTCAGTCTTACCTCTTGATTTTCTGGCATCATCCCACGCAAGTCACTGGACTTTGCAGTTTATGATGTGTGGAAACAAACCAAAAAAATACCAGAAACCCACCAGAAAGGGGCATAACACTGAAAAGTATTAATAGCTAACTTGAACTATGTAAAGAAACGACTGTCTAAAGCCACAAACTTCAAATCTCTAGCACAGTGTAACAGAAAGAAAAGGGTGGGGGGCCATCTGTGTCTGCTCCTCAATATATGAGCCAAACAAACACTAACCTGAAAAACAAAGAAACCCAACCAATTTGATGGCGCTTCAGCTGCTACAGAACCCAGATGCACGCGGCTTAGAGTTGCCTCAGCCTGACAAAGACCACTCTCATCTTCACATGTGGGGAGCATGCTGGCCACGTTACAAGGTAGTGAAGCCCACCCTCAATGGGATGCACAGGAGAGAGGCTGGCCTGGCAGGCTTCCAGAGAAAAGTTTAGCTTGCTCCTGTAGCACCAGGAAGCATAGACCACAACTGGGGGACTGTGAAATTTCCTAAACACCCATATATGATACTACAGATGAAGCATATTTTCCTGGCCAACCCTGGGATCCAGAAGGAAAGATGCAGAAAGTAAGGAGCGTCACAGTGTGTGTGTAAACGCTCAGTCGTGTCTGACTCTTGCGACCTCATGGGCTGTAGCCCACCAGGGTCCTCTGTCCATGGGATTTTCCAGGCAAGAATACTGGAGTGGGTGGCCATTTCCTCCTCCCCATCTTCTCCATCCAGGGATCAAACCTGAGTCTCCTGTATCTCCTCCATTGACAGGTGGATTCTTTACCACTGAGCCACCTGGGAAGCCCACAGAGGCGTGAAAAACCTTCCTGAACAACAAGCCTGAAATAAAAGGTCTGAGAGTCCTTTGAAGGAACTGACCTCTCTCTCCATCTTCTCCTACTTCAAGGGAAACAAGGGGAATGACGGAGAGGTGGGGTGGCTGCTCAACAGCTGGGTCCTGACACAGGCAAGACCGTCTAGGAGATCCCGGGAGCATTCAAATTATAGCCAGGAGGAGAAGTGGATCATCACACCATTGGGGAAATGCTCTAATTAATTTCCCAGCAGATCGCTTTGCTGCCGGAAGATGAAATAAGGACAGTCCATCATTTTAACTAACACTCTGCTCTCTGTTCTTCCGCTCACGTGGCCCTTCGATAGAGGGAGTTAATCCCTGGCTGTGAGAAATCAACGTGTTCAGCTGAGTCACATTATATTCGAGGTGTCTGCCCTGCTGCAGTCTCAGACCCAGCTGGATGTGGAATACAGACCTTTTGGGATGAGATCGACTATAGCATCATCACTAAGGGGCAGAGGGGTTTTCAGTCAAAAACAGAGGATGTGGGGCTTCCCTGGTGGTCCAGTGATTAAGATTCCGCCTTGCAGTGCAAGGGACACTAGTTCGATCCCTGGTCTAGGAAGATCCCACGTGCCACAATTAGCTGAGCCTGAGCACCTAGAGTCCGTGCTCTACAACAAGGGAAGCCTGCACACCATGAGAACGAGTAGCCCCAGCTTGCCACAACTAGAGAAAGCAGTAAAGAAGACCACCACCACAGTCAAAAAATAATAAATCTTAAAAAAAAAAAAAAAGAGGACGCAAAACACTCCACCATCAGAAGTTGTTTAGGAATGAGACAAACGTAAACACTGAAGATGTTAAATAATAGGCATGGATCAACTTTGCAATTTGGTTTCCAGATTTTTATCGATAGAGCGGAAATGCACTGATTGCCCCCCAACAACTAACTGTAGGGTTTTTATTTTTAGCGGCTACCACCTGAAAGGATCAGTATAGTTCCCTTTCTCATGAGAACACACATTTTTTTAAATAACTCACAGGCTGAACAAAATGCTCCCCCTAAGCATAAGATATGAAAGACAAATCCCACACCATCCTTTGAGCATTCAGAGGTCAAAACACCCTTGAAGTCAGAGAGCTATCAAGCTAGATGTCTCAACTTTTACACAGGAGAAAATTACCAAGCGGAAATGTTGAGTCTCTGACCCAAAGCTCGTCCCAATTCCCAGCCAAGTACTAGTCCAAGTACATCGTGATGGAAAATGAAAATGAAGTCAATGAGCAGAGATCTGTAAACTCAAGAATAAGAGTAGTATGATGAGAAGCTGCGTGAGACCCAGAGGATGTCATAATGATGAACCCCAGTGGGAGCGTGGTCCCTACCCACGGACCCTAGAACAAACACGCCTGAAAGTGAGGAACTGCCTGTTCCTCTGGCTTTGACACCTAGACAGAGACAACAGTCCATGGAAGACACACATCACTGAATGTCACCAATGAGGGAAATTCTTCCTAAACGTGCCAGAGGAGAGGAGAGAATGCGAGAATGACAAAACTAAATACAGTCAAATCCCGTGATGGCCCTATTTAAAAAAGGATTTATTTATAGACTGGAGAGACATCAAGATCATTTAACATTCCCAAGTGAACTTTGCGGCAGCCTTGCAAAGAAGATCTTTCACACAACCATTTGACCTTACTATCATTTCAATGCTGAGATCAAAGAGCTGGGTGCGTGCTTGGTCACTTCATTCATGTCCGACTCTGTGTGACCCCGTGGACTGTAGCCTGCCAGGCCCCTCTGTCGACGGGATTCTCTAGGCAAGAATACGGCACTGGATTGCCAGGCCCTCCTCCAGGCGATCTTCCCAACCCAGGGATCTTACAGCTCCTGCCCTGGCAGGTGGGCTCTTTACTGCAAGCACCACCTGGGAAGCCCCAAAGAGGTGGGTAAAAAGGAAAAAATAATAATCCTTCAAGACATGATCTTTGGAATTTGCTTGGCAGTCCAGTAGTTACATCTTCACCTTCCAATACAGGGAGTGAGATTTTAGTCCCTCATCAGGGACCTAAGATCCCACATGCCTCAGGGCCAAAAAACCAAAACAGAAAACAAAAGCAGCATTGTACCAAATTCAATGAAGATTAAAAAAATAAAAAAAGGCATGATCTTTTCCCAAATGTGTTTATTCTTTATTTTCCGCACATTCAGGCCACGGTAAAGATTTTACACACTTATACACACACACACATACATCCTACAATGAACAAGAACACTGTCTTTTTAACTTAAATGTCGTTAATAACTCAAATGAATGCTCTAGCTTGCTTGGACAACAACGGCAAAAAAGAGGTAGGGTCAGAGCAGAAAAAAGGTGACTCCAAGAAGAGAAACGTATTTCTTCTTGTGAGATGAGATGAAACTGGATGAAGAAGGTATCAGCCTATGAGTTTTGGAGAATATGGCCTAAAAAAACCAAAATGAGCCTCGCCTTGCCAACCACCTAGACCTGTGAGCCTCGCTAGTAATGAAACTGTGTGGTCATCTCCAGATTAAACACTCAGTATACCTCTTCCCAGATCTCAGGGGGTTTCTTTACCTTAGCATGCATGGTAGAAAGCATCAGACTTTTACAACCTTTGTAATAAGGCCAGGCTCTCTTTCATTCTCCAGGGCCTCCAAGCACACTCTCTTTTTGTTCTATTTTTCTTGCCCAAAGTTCTTATATTCATTAGATGGTATCTGTGGTACTTGGTCATTCATAAGCCTTATTCTTTAATTGATTCAGCAGCAAACATGTCTACTGTTTACAACAGTCAAGACATGGAAACAATCTAAATATCCATCCACAAACGAATGGATAAAGATGCAATATACATATAAGGGAATATTACTCCGTCATAAAAAAGAATGAAATAATGTCATTTGCAGCAACGTGGATGGACCTGGAGATTGTCACACTAAGTGAAGGAAGTCGGGAGACAAATCCCATATGATATCAATTATAAGTGGAATCTAAAATAGGACACAAATGAACTTATCTACAAACAGAAACAGGGAACAGACTTGTGGTTGCCAAGGGGCAGGGAGGATTTGGGAAGAGAGGACTAGGAGTTTAGGGTTAGCAGATACAAACTGTTACACACAGAACGGAAAAACGACAAGGTCCTACTATACAGCACAGGGAACTATATTCAATATCCTGTGATAAACCATCATGGAAAAGAATACGAAAAAGAATATATATGCACATAACATACACACACGTTGTTATCTGTATACAGATAACCAACAAGGACCTGCTGTATAGCACAGGGAACTCTACTCAATATTCTGGGATAAACTATGAGAAAAGAATCTTAAAAAGGATGAATATATGTACATGTATAACTGCATCACATTGCTGTGTACCTGAAAATAACACTGTAAATCAACTATACTTCAATAAAATAAACTGTTTAAAGTTTCGTGTGCTAGACACCCCATGGACCCTGGGTTGTAGAGATGGGTACAGTATGGATGTCCGTCCAGAAGAGTCTGGACCAGGTGCAGGCACCACAGCGAGGGGCCAAACGCCACAGCCACCTGCGGGAGGGACCGGGGAGAGCTGGGGCACAGAGTTCTGCCAGGGGAGACTGGAGGGCTTGAGAGAGCTGGAGGATGAACAGGGGTTTGTCAGGTGGGATGAGACAAATGTTAACAAAGCAGACGCTCTCAGCAGCTCTATAAAGCAGGTGTTACTCTCCTCACAGCAGTCCTAGGTAGGTGCTACTATCCCTCCTTTTAGAGTGAAGAAACGGGAAGATTAAAGAGGATAAATGACTGGTCCCCTAAGTCACAAAGTGGTACTAACCTGACTTCATTACACAGCCAAGCTGCTGAGTCAGAGGCCTATCTTCTTCACCATGGACATTCCAACAGTATCCTGAACATTACACACAGGTGCTCAGTATTTATCCAATTAATCCATGTTGCTGGACTCCCATCTCTCATGTTCTTTCAGCTACATCCCAAGATACCAACCAAGGAAGGTTAAGACAAACATTAACTGGCCAACTGCTTAAGAAACATGAAATAGGTCTCCATATAGGGCCATCATTTCGGGACAAAGGTAGTGTGTGTCTGTGTGTATATGTGTATGCATGTCTGTGTATGCGCATGTGTGTATATGTATGTATATTTTTGAAGCAACAGGATGCATGTGCTATTCTCTTATTCAGAACCAGGAAAGAATTTGGATTCTCAGCAGGACTTCGGTTCAGCTTTGTAATTACTGGCAGAGAGACAGGGAAAAGAAGAAGGAGGTGGTGATGGAGGAGAAGGGGGAGGAGGAAAGAGAGGAAAAGTTCCTGAAAAGCCAGACCCATCTCTTTCCTCTCCTTTTCCAGAGGCAGCAACTAGAATTGATCTGTGAGGGCTTTTCCTGTCTTACAGGAACATCCAGAGAACCACAGTGTCTTTGCAGAAAGGACCAAATGATAAAGGAGACCTTCCTTCAGATGACTGGGTTTGGATTTCACAGTAAGCAGAAAGTCCATTAAAAAAAAAAAAACACAAAAAACACTGTAGCTCATGCATAACTCAAGATTCTGAATTCACAACTAAAAATAAAAAACTCCCTGATGTCCTCTGCATAAGCAAACTTGTGACATCCTGACTACATCTGACAACACTGCAGATCCGCTCAGGAGACAGTCCTGCGGAGCCTGACAACAGGAAGGATCAGGGCACACAGAGCATCAGGCACTGAGCTGCACAGACAGTCAAAGACCGAGGTCTGTTTTCTACGCATCCTGTCAGTTATTTGTGGGCAAGCACCTCCTATGGCCAACGCTATGGTCACAGACACAAAACTGGGGTGAGCCTTGATTTAATGGGCTTATCGTCAGATGATGGATATAAATAGCCAACCCCAAGAGCAGGGAATGGAAGTTTCAAAATGGATATACTGGACTTCCCTGGTGGTCCAGGGGTTGAGAATCCGCCTGCCAATGCAGGGGACACAGGTTCTGTCCTTGGTTCAGGAAGATCTCACGTGCCACGGAGCAACTAAGCTGGAGCCCCACAACTACTGAAGCCCATGCTCTAGAACCTGTGAGCTCCTACTGTAGAGTCAGTGCACTCTAGATCCTGTTCTCTGCAACAAGAGAAGACACTGCAATGAGAGGCCCACATGCCGCTCCCCACTCTGAGCAACTAGAGAAAGCCCGTGCGCAGCAATGAAGACCCAGCACAACCAAAAGTAAATAAATTTTAAAAAATAATAATAAAGGTGCACTGGGAGTATCTGAGTGGGACATCTCATCCAGACTCCAGGAGCTAGGAATAGTCTCCTGGAGGTAAAACTGAGGACGAGCAGCAGTCAGGAGAAGAAAGATGGGAGGGGTGTTTCCAGAAGATGAATGGTACATGCAAAGGCTGGGAGAGGAGAGAGTGCTATCTGCTAGAATCTTTGGGAGCCAGTGTGGGTAAAGTGAGTCCGAGAAAAGAGGAGGGGGCGGGGTCCAAGGGCAGTCAGACAGCACAGGTAGATGTCGTAGACCAAGAAAAAGGCATTAAGCCTGTGAGCTCCATCACTTCGCCTCACTTGACGGCTCCCAGCCCCAGCTATCTGCCTTCAGAGCCATCTCCCAGCATGGGTCCCTTCAAACTAATAAGGAAAGTCAGTGACATGGACAAACAAGAGGTGACCATAACTGAGGCCAGAAACACAGGGCAAGGAACGACACAGGAACCTTCAACTCACCCTTAGCGGCTTTTTCTTTACAAGTTTCATTTGGGCTTCCCCGGTGGCTCAGCAATAAAGAATCTTCCTGCCAATACAGGAGACTCGGGTTTGATCCCTGGGTCAGGAAGATCCCCTGGAGAAGGAAATGGCAACCCACTCCAGTATTCTTGCCTGGAGAATTCCAGGGACATAGGAGCCTGGCAGGCTGCATTCCATGGGGTCCCAAAAGAGTTGGACATGACTGAGCGACTTAACAACAATTGTTTCATTTATTAATTTCTACGTACATGCAGCTCCTCTTTAGGTAATTTTTTCTGAGGGAGGGAGGGGAAGCCCATGTTTGGGCTTCAAATTGAGGTTTCCTCTGCATGTACACTATGCGCTGCCTTTGGAAGGCTGTATCATGAAGTTTGGGAAAGTGCATTTTCCAAAGGACTGAACTGTACAGATGCCCCTGCTCAGTGGCACAGATTCCTTTTCAAACATATACCACTATCACTAAAGGACTTGCAAGGGCTTTTGTTGTTGTTGTTGGATCGCTTGCTTTATTTTTTGCCCTCTGGAGCACAAGTACAGATGGCCATCTCTACCAAGTTCCTGCTCTCTGGGTAATTCTGAGATCAAGGTAAAAACACCCTGAAGCTACAGGTACTTTGGGGCAACAGGAAGCCTTAAGAAAACATTCCCATGTTCCTGTTCCTTGTAGTAATAAACCTGTGTGGGGTGGAGAACCAGGCTCACGTCTGTGGCTACTGCTTGGTCTGTAACTATAAACAAAGGTGTACAGGGAGAGGCAAGGCCCGCCCAGGGGCTGTAGGAGGGCCTGGCTCTACCTGCACAACCCAGAAGGTGCTCCTTCAGTAAGTGTTGACGGACGGGGCTTCGGCTTCCCTCCAACATCAGGAGGGCCGTGACTCTCATCACAGGGGTTCCAGGGTGGTTCAGTGGTAAAGAACCCGCCTGCCAAGGCAGGAGACCTGGGTTTGATCCCTGGGTCAGGAAGATCCCCTGGAGGAGGAAATGGCAACCCACTTCAGTATTCCTGCCTGGGAAATTCCATGGACAGAGGAGCCTGGCAGGCTACAGTCCACGGGGTCACACAGTGTGGGACACAACTGAGCTTGGCATGGTGGCATCCCCCATCACAACATGGCCAGGCTCCCTACGGCCCTCATCGAGGCGAGGACACAGCCCCGGGGCCTCCTTAGCTCCAGGGCCCCGTTCTTGGATCTTGGAGGATGGGACAGCAGTGAGAAAGCAGAGGCTGAGCTGTTTCCTCCCTTGTCCTCGCCTCCATCATCAGGCTGGGAGATGGACGTTCATGCTCTCCTAGAAAAGAGGAGCAGGAAGCAGTTTGTTTCCAAATGTGGGGTTGCACAACCAACCGAGTCATCGAAGGGAAAACACCAGAAACAAAGCCCCCAAATCCCTGAAGCCTGGAGCCACAGGCCACATTTTAGCAGGCACCGAGCCAAGGTGCTTCCACTTTTCTGGTTTCTGTGCACCTTCCCAACACGAAAAACCTCTTCGGATTGTAAACCCTTGAGGACAGGCATGCTATGATCGACTGCTCTTGGAATTCTCTAATGTGGAGTTACAATGCTATGAAAAACACTCATGAAAGAATACTTTTTTTTTTTTTTTTAACTTTAAAAAGCCCGAGTTTCCTTTCTTGGGCCACCGGCCAGCCATCTACTCTCTGGCCCAGAATTCCTGCTTTCCTTCTCCCTCCACCCGCCTGTTTGCACATCCTCTGGCATTTTACATCACTATGTCCCAGGGCCTATGCAGTGAGCAAGCCAGGGCTTCCCAAAAATCTAGGCGGAAAAGGAAGGAAGCTAACGATCTGGCCACGCGAACTCAAGCTCTTTATTGTTGGCTGGATTCTGCACATTGTCCTGGCTGGTGGGGGGAAGGGGGGCTTGCTGTCCCCAAGGTAAATGCCAGCCAACGTGTCAGTCACACATGTTACTGCTACCCCGTCCCTTTTAGAGGAAGCAGGCAGGGAGGTCATTCTTTCTGAGTAAAGAAAAAGTCTCTGGGGTACGTATGCCTTGGCAGAGGGATAAAAATGACACCTGCTCCAACCGAATTCCACAATCCGGCCATGCCATTCCTGAGCTTTATCACTGAGCTGCACTCATAACAGTAGTGAATCTCCGCCAAACCCCACTTTGGAGACCAGGGGCCCGAGTCTGACTGGGCCTGGGGGGAGAGGAAAGGTCATTCTAACAACCGTCGCTGGCAATTTCTAACCAGGATCACATGAGGGACTATTAGGCACAAAACCAACTGAAAATGGAATCCAGCAATAGAGAGAGAGAGAGCAGCTCTCTTACGTAAGCGATAAAGCAGTGTGTTTGGAACAACTACAACTGTACAACGTGGAGGGCTTGGCGGACAAAACCCTGATTTGTGAAGGGGTGTGTCCCTTTCTCCAGTGTCGCTGCTCCTCATGTGAACTCCATAGGACTAAAAAGTTCAAGGTTTGTGACCTGATTTTGCTATCTTTTCCCTGGGAGCTCAGCTGGTAAAGAATCCACCTGCAATGCAGGAGACCCTGGTTTGATTTCTCGGTCGGGAAGATCCCCTGGAGAAGGGAAAGATACTCCATTATTCTGGCCTGGAGAATTCCAAGGACTGTATAGTCCATGGTGCCTCAAAGAGTCGGACACAACTGAGCGACGTTCACTTTAGCTTTTCACATGTGGAACTCTTCCAAGTGGTCCATCAGTTACTTAGGCAGCAGAAGGTTTAATGTCTTGGGATCTCCCTGGCAGTCCAGTGGTTAAGACTCTGCCCTTTCAATGCAGGAGGCACAGGTTCACTCCCTAGTGGGGGAACTAGGATCCCATGTGCTGTGCAGCCTGGGCAAAAAGAATTAAAAAAAAAAAAAAAATCAGGACTTTCCTGGTGGTCCAGTAGTTGGGAATCCACTTGCCAAGGCAAGGGACACGAGTTTGATCCCTGGTCTGGGAAGATCCCACATGCCATGAGCCAACTAAGCCCGTACCCCACAACTACTGAAGCCCCAATGTTCTAAAGTCCATGCTCTGCAACAGGAGAAGCCACCACAATGAGAAACCCAAGCACCACAATGAAGAGTAGCCCCGACTTGCCACGACTAGAGCAAGCCCACATGTAGCAGTGAAGACCCAGCACAACGAAAAATTAAAAAAAGAAAAAATTTGTAACACTTCACTTTTTGAATGAAATTGTAGTTTACTGTCCTGACAGTGGTTTCCTTTGATGCTAAGAGAGCTTTTCCTTCATTCTATTCAGCACCATCACCTCTTCCCTCTGACTATTCCCCAGAGGTGCCCAGTTCTCCTCACAGACATCCCAGACTGTTTCTCGCAGAGGAAACCCCTCTGGCATCCTGCCCCCCACACCCCTTCCTCACTCAGCCCACCTGCCTCGAGTGCTATTCCGTCACGGCCTGGCCCACCCCTCTCATTCCCACGCCCTCGGAGCACTCAGGCCTGGTACCACTGGGGACACGAATGGGCCACAAGAGAGCCTCTCACAAGTACCATCTCCAGCACCTGAGACACTCACCCTTCCCTGCTGTCACTGAATGTTCAAGTTCAAGGTTAGTGAGGTGCGCCAGGGTTTCACAAAGGACTTCTCATCACACAGCCTTCCCCAGCAGTGAGATGGCAATGGCATACATCCCGGGTGAATTTGGAGTTTCCCACAAAGCAACTCCAGGAGATAGGAAAGGACAAAGAAGTGTGGTGTGCAGTTCATGGGGTTGCAAAGAGTAGGACATGACTTAGCGACCGAACAAAAACAAGGAAACTGGGGTGCGGGCTTGCGACGTTCTGGGTGAATCTGCTGGGCATCTTCCTTCCCTCACTCCAATCTGAAGCTCAGTATTGCAGTGAGGTCCTTTTCCTTAAGACGTGGTAACTCTAAAGAGCAAATATTTCATTCCAGGGACCCCAATGACATGAGGTGAGGGTCAGTGAGGCCGCAGCAAAGTGGCTATCAGGTATGGGCACCATCCTTTACGGGCTCCTCTGCTGATTCCCTCTTAAAGTCTCCCTGAGCTCTGCCTCTGGGTGAACAGCACTGTATATCATATGCAAGCTTTGTTTCACCCCATTAACGGAGGACAATTGTATTAGCCATATGAGTCTGAGTTCCCGTGTTACTTAATTGCTACACTGCTGTGTTAACGAAGTTAGGAGGGGGGCTGGCAAGGGTGTATATCACCTTCATGTACAGATATTTGTGGTTTTATTTTTCCTTTTGCCAGCTTGCCTCTCTGTTTCAATTGCCTACCATCTGCCTTTGAACAATCTAAGTGCGAGCAGATAGATTTTATTTGGAGGATGAAATGCTTTGAGCTCATCCTAGAAAAGCATTTTCATCTAGTGGTGTTCAGGGCATTCGCTGTTTTAATAGGATCTCAGAGGCGATTCAGTTTGGGCTGGGAATGGGTTCCTTTTCAGCATCAAAGTACATTGTAAAATTAAAAACTTACCATCACTTTTTTTTTTTTTTTAAGCTGAAGGAAACAGGGTGGTCAGGAGGGCCAGAAACAACCTCTCACCTTAAAAGGAGGCTTCCTGAGGACTTCCCTGGTGGTTCTGTGGTTGAGAATCCGCCTGCCAATGCAGGGGACACAGGTTTGATCCCCGGTCTGGGAAGATCCCACAAGCTGTGAAGCCACTAAGACCCTATGTCACAACTACTGAAGCCTGCATGCCCTAGAGCCTGTGCTCTGCAACAAGAGAAGCCCCCACAATGAGAAGCTAAAGAGTAGCCTCCTGCTCTCTACATCTAGAGAAAGCCCACATGTAGCAACCAAGACCCAGTGCAGTCAAAATAAATAAATAAAATGAGCCCTGAAACATCTAAGGGGACTGCAGGCAACCAAACAGGGGAGGATACAGTGTGTTATGTATAAGGTCTATTTCCCACTCTACTGGTCCTAATCATTTGGGGTATTTTTTTTTTTAATTAAAAAAATGAAGACCTTCCGAGTTTGTGGTATTCTTCACATGACCAAAGCATCCAACTGAAAAGCAGACATATTCACTCTGTTCACTTGGTTGAGCTTAAACATCTTCCCACTAAGTAGAGTGATTTGACTTGAACTGATCTGTTATTTAGAAAACACACCTAAAATGAAAACAACTTCTGAGTTGGAAATGAGTAAACTGGCAGGGAGTCAGAAGACCTGGGTTCTAGTTTGAGCCCTGTCTGAAACTCCTTAAAGCTGGAGCTCTAAGTGTCTAAACTCTAACAACTATCTTCTGAATTACAAGTGCTCAGTAGTCAGAACTGCTAGACAGATGTCATGAAGCTGCTTGTTGCCATCCTTTATCACCAACACAGGAGACCCAAGCTCTGAACAGCAAGCTTGGGTGCAACGAAAGAGTCAAAGCAACGAGGCTTCCGACCGGCGCCCTCGTAACGCTCAGACTACATGCAGCAGTGCTGAGCCAGACCCCAGTTCTCTGGTGCCTGAGCGCTCAGCTGTGTCTGACTCTTTGTGACCCCATTGGCTCCTCTGTCCATGGCGTTTATTTTCCAGGCAAGAATACTGGAGTGGATTGCCATTTCCTTCTCCAGGGGATCTTCCTGACCCAGGGATAGAACCCAACTTGGTCTCCTGAATTGGTGGGTGGATTCTTTACCACTGAGCCACCAGGGAAGCCCCACTTCCTCACTTATCCCTCACCAAAAAGTATATATGGTTTTAATAAAATTCAAGTAGCTTATTAGAAATGATGAAAATCCTGAAAAGAACATTTTTTAACCCTACAAGTTTCAAGAGTAATACTTACGGCAGTGTCATGCTTTTAGTGGAAGGAAATTTCACCTCCCCACCAAACTAAAGTCAAGCTTTACTTCTCATTTACAAAGCGGGAATCAGTATCGATAGCTGTGCTGGTCTTAAAACCTCCCTAAATCTTCTCCCCACTATTTTTAGAAGAGTGAGAACTTCTCTGCTTTCATTCCCAAAATGAGGCTGCTCTTTGGTTGGTATGACTCAAACAGAATTCCCTCAACTCTTTCCCTTTATTCCCAGAATAGGGTATGTTGAAACTACTCTTGTACCAAAAAATCTTACAAATGGGCAGTAATGAAATGTCAAACAGTATGGTGATTTCAGTAAAAGTCTGACTAGGAAAGCCTATTTAAGGAAGTGCAGTTTCACTACTTATATGTAATACATCATGTACTATAAGCTCTACTATAAAATGAGAAAATTATAATTCCCAATAGACTAATACTCCACAGTAATATTTCACCAGCATTAAAACTCTTTTAACATACAGAAATTAATTATTAGTTGCTGAAATTAAAGCAGTAATTATAATAATTTCTAAGGCCATTATTTGAAAAACTCTTACAGTTAAACTCGGTTTCTTACCCAAACTGAATGAGAGCCACATAAATTACAAAAAGAATAACTTTCAAGCTTCTACTCTATCAGAATCACATGAGCTACTGCTCAGTTATTATCAATTTGAAATTATCACTATACTGAAAGCTGCCAAAAATCTACTTTTGCTTTCCTTATTTCTGAAAGGCAAGCTTGATATAAGTACAAAACACTCACTATTATGTCCATTTAGCAAATTTAGGTAATGAAAACTGGCATAAAAATCTCTAACAGGAAGGAATATCAGTGTGTACCCCCAAGAATAAGAAAAACTTAAAGGACAAAAGGAAACAATAAACTATAAAATAAACAAACCAAGCTGCACACGTAAGTATAAAAACAGCAATTTGGGACAATGAGCTATCAGCTCAGAGCTGTCAAAACACCTATCATCAAAAAGAATATAAGTAATAAATGCCAGTGGGAATATGGAGAAAAGGAAACTCTTGTATAGTGTTGGAAGGAATATAAATTGAGGTACTGAAAACACTATGGAGGTTTCTCAAAAAACTGGAAATAGAACTTACCACATGACCCAGCAATTCCACTCCTGGATATATATCCAAAAAAAAAAAAAAGAGAGAAAACACTAATTTGAAAAGATACATGCACCCCAATGCTCACAGCAGCACCACTTCCAATAGCCAAGATTTGGAAGCAACCCAAGTGTCCATCAACAGATGAATGGATAAAGAAGATGTGGTTTATATATAGTCCTTTGAAAGCGGTTCAGATGGTAAAGAATCTGCCTGCAATGCAGGAGAGACCCAGGTTCAACCCCTGGGTCGGGAAGATCACCTGTTGAAGGGAATGGCAGCCCACTCCAGTATTCTTGCCTGGAGAATTCCTATACAATGAAATACTACTCAGCCATAAAACAAGACTGAAATTTTGCCATCTGCACAACACAGATGGATTTGGAGCACATTATGCTAAGTGAAATAAGTCAGATAGAGAAAGACAAATACCGCATGATATCACTTGTGTGTACAATCTAAAAAATACAACCAACTCATGAATGTAACAAAACAGAAGCAGACTCACAGAGACAGAGACCAAACTAGTGGCTGCCAGTGTAGAGAGGAAAGGGGAAGGGGCAGTCTAGAGGTAAGAAGTTCAGAGGTACAAACTATTAGGCATAAAATAAATCACAAGGATATCTGACACAGGAAATACAGCCAGTATTTTATACTAACTATAAATGGAATATAACCCTTTAAAAAGTGTGAATCACTATACAATACATCTGCAACACTATAATATTATATAGCAACTATACCTCAACTTTTAAAAATAAAATAGTAATTTGGTGGAGGAACGTGATTGGGGCAGAATCATCAAAGGAAAAAAGAGAAGGGTAAGACAAGCAAGACAAGGGTAAGACAAGATGAGCAAGCGGCCACCAGGGTACCCGAGTGCCCGGTCCTGGGACAGAGCAAACCTGTTTTGGGGGAACTCACATCAGCACACCCTACTGCTTGGTGTTTTGCTTTTGTTTTTACTTTTTGGCTGTACAGCTCAGCATGCGAGAGCTTAGTTCCCTAACCAGGGATTGAACCCATGTCCCCTGCAGTAGAAGCAGACAGTCTTAACTGTTGAAGAGAATTCCCAGCACACCCTGTTTTAAAGGTTCACAAACCAGACATTATGTGCTGGAGGGCAAGGGTTGCTTATATTCTGGGAAGATGCATGCGTGATGAAATGAAGAAGAAAATCTTATTTTAATAAAGAGAAAGAAGATTCACATCTGAATAGAACATGGGACATGCTCCTCAAAATAACTTTACTGGGAGAAGAAAGACCGGGGGAAGATGAGGAGGGACCCGGGAACTGAATGGGAAAGCTAAGTCGGCTAAGAATAGAGACAGAAGGAAACACTGGGCCCCAGGAGATAGAGATGCTAAGGAAGAAGACTCAAGCCGCCCAGCCTGGGAATCTGAGGATAATTATCCTATTACATAAGAGGCTGTACAGCCATGGCCTGAGCAAAGAAAAAGAAAAAGTCCATCTCTTCCTACTCCCCAACTTCTTTTCAATCACACTTCAAAGTCACTTATGACACAAGCTTGAGATTGGCCCCTG
The DNA here is from genome assembly GCF_014754425.2 of Oryx dammah. Lineage (NCBI taxonomy): Eukaryota > Metazoa > Chordata > Mammalia > Artiodactyla > Bovidae > Oryx > Oryx dammah. The sequence goes on along the minus strand of NW_024070213.1, from coordinate 20,519,651 downwards.
CAGGTCTTAAAGAATTTGACTATTAGCTGAGAACAGCATTCTGATGTTCTGGGAAAGCATGTGGGTTGAATGTGGTGTTGGAACCCAAGCAAAGCCCAGGAAAAGGAAAGTGAATTTATGCAAAACTCCTTTGCCTTTTTTATTTTTTGGCAAAACTCTTTAAAGGTGAATGTGTGTGTGTGTACATGCATGAGTGTGTGTGTATACACTTAGCTGTTTTTGTTTAGTTGCCAAGTTGTGTCCGACTCTTCTACAACCCCATTGGACCAAAGTCCACCAGGCTCCTCTGTCCATGAGATTTCCCAGGCAAGAATACTAGAACAGCTTGCCATTTCCTTCTCCAGGGGATCTTGCCGACTTAGGGATTGAACCAAGTTCTCCTGCATTGTCAGGCGGATTCTTTACCCCTGAGCCACCAGGGAAGCGCTTAGACCCAATTTCAAATCCCCTGCTGAGTCTGGGGGAAAATGGACACATATATGTATATGTGTGACTGAGTTCCTTTGCTGTCCACCTGAAACTATCACAACATTGTTAATCAGCTATATATACGCCAATACAAAATAAAAAGTTTAAAAAATAATAATAATAAAGCTCTTAAAACAGTGTTAAGCACCTAAAAGAGAAAGTCTCCTGCAAAGTTGCAAAGAGTTGTAGGGGTCTGAAAACAAGGCCCTGAGGTCTGTCCAGCATGGCTGGAGAAAAGCCAAGTTCAAGAGCACCCTGGACAACCGCCTGCCATCTCAGAGTGCAGGACCTGCCAGAGGAATCAGGCTGCTGGCCAAGCAGTCCAACATCCTGCTCTGAAGATGGCCAGCAAGGAGCCCGTACTCCTGTGAGTGTTGAACAGAGGGAACATACCTGACTGGGCAAGCACGCAACCTGATATCTCGGGAGAGAACTTCTTCCTGATCCGCAGCCCATGATCGGATTCTGCCCTGAAGCAGAAGGCTTAAGTGTCCTTGCAAATTTCACTCAGAAGAAAGACAAACAGACTCGCTCGTCCTTCTTGACACCAGCCAAGGGTGGTGGAAATGGAGGAAGCACAGAGCGCGGTGTGGTCACCAAGTGTCACCTTGGCCACACTGCTGGGCCGGCTGGCACGAAGCCTGTTCCTCAACAGGCCTCATCTCATGCGATTTTCTTTTCGACAAGAGCTAAGCTGTTAAAATATCTGTAAGCCTTGCCACATAAAACGAAAAACACTGAGAAGTCCTTTATCAGATCACATGTCACAATTTAGGGTTTGGAAAATACAGTAACTCCTGGTGGAGGGGGATGCCTCACCCACACAATTGCATGGCACTGGTTACTTCACTCCTGTTTCTGTTTCAACAGCTCCCTAAGGAACACGTCCTGAAATCTTCCTCTATGCAGGTCAATTTTTAAGCAACTTCAGGTGAAAACAATGACTGATGGCCCTAAAGATAGTCACAGAAGTTGGAAAGTTCATCTTGAGCAGGCTGCTAGAGTAGGACCATAATTCCTTGCAGGACAAAAAGCAGAGAATCCTAAGATTAGATGATTTGTGTTAATTCTCAAGAACCCAGCTCTCCTCACTGCTAAGCACAGGTTCCCAAGTCCCCAGAAGAGTAAGCTTACCGTTGGGTCTGGTAAGGCTGGAAGGAAGAGAGAGGAAGTGGACGAGAAGGGAATGGCCTCTCCATCCACAGTCTTGGCAGTGGAGACACTAGACCAGGGGGACAACGGCGGGAGGAAATTTGATGACACCACATCATCCAGGTATGAGCTGTAGGAGCCGAGTGTTCTGAAAAGGCGCACCCTTCATGACCTCGGCAGTTTCACAGATGTGTCTATTCATTGGGAACATGCGGACCTATGGGCTTCCCTGGTGGCTCAGTGGTAAAGAACCCGCCTGCCAACTCAGGAGAGGTGGCTTGGACCCCTGGGTCGGGAAGTTCCCCTGGAGGAGGAAATGGCAACCCACTCCAGTATTCTTGCCTAGAAAATTCCACAGAGAGGAGCCTGGTGGGCTACAGACCATGGGGATGCAAAGAGTCAGACATGACTGAAGCGACTTAGCACACACGCTGACTGCAAGGTTTTCAACTTAATACTTTTCTTATGTAGCACAGAGCCTAGCAACCACCGAGCACATAAAGAAGCTTCATAAATACTTGCTGATTTAAAAAATTCAATTCAAATAAAGGACACTGGATCTTCTCTATACCAGGCACTGCCCTGCACAATGAGAAGAGAGAATGAATCCATTCATCAATCGCTTGCTCTCAGTGTGTTTTCACTTCAGCTAGAGGATGATACACAATTAAACTATAACAGGACCAGTAGTTCAGTGACTTTGAAGGATGCTGTACCCAACAGCACCAAGGAACGCTTAAGATGACAAGTTGCTACCAGGCAGCACCAGGACTGGTGCAAGACTCCAGGCATAAAAGTTCATTGTGTGCAACACAACACTGTAAAAAATTTAAAAAACAATAAATAATAATAATAATAAACAGTCTTGTGGTTTGGGAGGGGGGCAGGTACTGGTTGGAGTATAATGTGGAATGAGGGGGGGCAGGGGGAGATGATTCTAGAAAGTCAGCCTGTCCAAGGCCTCACTGCCATGATAACAGCTGGGTTTCATTTTGAACTGCAGTGTCAAAAAGAACGTGATCAATTTCTTATTTACAATGAATCATTTGGGGGACTTCCCTGGTGGTCCAGTGGTTAATAATCTTGCAATGCAGGGGACGTGGGTTTGATCCCTGGTCGGGGAACTAAGATCCCACATGCCTGTGGAGCAACTAAGCCCATGCTCCACAATGAAAAATTCTGCATAATACAACAATGATCCCACGTGTCGCAACTGACCTGATGCAGCTAAATAAACAAAAAAAAAATTATTCTGGGTTGGTTTCAAAGGAGCAGGAAGTGGAGGTAGGAGGACCAGATGGGAGACAGCTGAAGAGTCCAGGGCCAGAGGGAAGACAGCGCTAGTCAGGATGGAGAAGAAAGGACAGGATGAGACACATGGGGTGTGGACCGCACAGGATCCAAAAGTGTGGAGAAGCAACTGTGGGTGAGTTCGTGAGTGCTCCAGGGACCAGAGAACAGTCATCACTCACTCCCCATGTCTTGGATGGCTTTGTGGCCACACTGGCCTTTGAAGAATGAGACAGAGGTGACTTGGCAGAACTATTATTACCATGCTCGTCCTGGCTCTTTTCCTTGTGATTCGAATCCTGAGCAGTAGCTCTATCTTTACATGCTACAATTCTTAGATGTTTTTTTTTTAACAGAAATCTCCACCAAGAAAAGTTACCATCGTCTCTCTCCTTAATCCTGCTCATCAACACCTCTGACCTACATGAGACAAAAATAAATAAATAAAAAACAATAATAAGGCTTTCCCAGACTAGCAAACTGATCTAGGCAGGGGATTATAACAGACACCTGTTTTTCAACACAGCAGCTGTGAACACAATAGAAGCATAGCAACCTAGTAACAAGAAAGCATGCTCATTAAAATCCAATAGTAGCAGAAATTGGCATGGACCAATTTCCAGCTATGTCACGTGAATGTGACAAGACATTCAAATAAGATTTGACACATACGAGGAACTCTGCTTCGCTGAACTTGGAACACGAATGTTAGTTTGCTTCTTGGGAGGTGATTCTAAAACCTTAAGGCAGCTATTATTCACACAGGGTATTACCATGAACATTAACTAAAGCTTTTTGAAGTTTGGTTAATTCACACACTGTACTGACTAAACACCGCTTCATTTAAGCCAGCTTAAAAAACCAACAACCAAAACATATCCCAATGGAGAAAGTGGACACTGACATAGGAGCAAATAAAAAACATTTAAAATTATCTTTTGAAGATATATGCAGCCCCGTGTTACAGCAGCACTATTTACAACAGCCAAGACACGTGTCCATCAACAGATGAACGGCTAAAGAAGACGTGGTACAATGGAATACTACTCAACCATAAAAAAGAATGAAATAATGCCATTCGCAGTAACATGAACAGATCTAGAAATTATACTAAAAGTGAAGACAGACAGAGAAAGATAAATATTATATGACATCACATATATGTGGAATCTAAAAAAATATAAATGAACTATTTAGAAAACAGAAACAGACTCACAGACAGAAAACAAACTTATGATTACCAAAGGGGAAAGGAGGAAAGGGATAAATTAGGAGTCTGAGATTAACAGATAGACATTATTATAAAATAAACAACAAGAATTTACTGCATAGCACAAGAAATTGTATTCAGTGTCTTCTAATAAACCTATAAAAGAAAAGAACTGGAAAAAAGAATGTACATACACATACATACATGTATAACCAGATCACTTTGCTATACACCTGAAACCACAATATTGTAAATCAACTACGAAAGAAAGCGAAAGTGTGAGTTGCTCAGTCGTGTCTGACTCTTTGTGACCCCATGGACTGTAGCCCGCTAGGCTCCTCTGTCCATGGGATTCTCCAGGCAAGAATACTGGAGTGGGTAGCTATTCCCTTCTGCAGGAGATCTTCCTGACAAAGGGATCAAACCTGGATCTCCTGCACTGCAGGCAGATTCTTTACCTTCTGAGCCACCAGGGACCTTAATTTTAAAAATTATCTTTTCAGTTCATTCACCACTGAAAATACACACACACACACACCCTACCAACATATAAGCACCACAGGCAAACTGTTTCATAGCTGCAATATGTACACATTACCTTTTCAGACCAGACCAGGGTGATACTCTCAGAAACAGCTTGTTAACAACCCCTCGCATTGCTGTTTAACAATCCGTTTATAGCCCATCAGAAAGCCAGCCCTCCAAGGAGAAGTATTTTACATCTACATATAAGATTTCTTTGTCACAAGGCTGGGATTCATGCAATCTTTCACTCTATAAACTGGAAAACAGATTATGCCATAATTTCTGGGACACATATATACAGAGTCACAAGAAGAAACCCCTGGAATAAAAGCAGAATGACATCCAAGAAGGCACAAGCCACCCCATACAGTCCTGACCAGGATTAAAAATAGTGCAGAAAGGCTTGGTGTCCACTACCCTTGCACTGTTCCCACTAGAACACGCTGATTCTAACCTCCAATGTTGGTTTTCAAGCTTGAGCCTTCAGTAACGTTACAGAGAATCCTTTCCCTGACTCAAAGGAGCTACGCTGCAGGCTTTGGACAGTGCAGCAATAGTTCAGTGCACTTCAGTTATGAGGCCATTAATGTACACAAGATGCAAGCAAAGAGTGAACCTGAAATTGTGACTTTTCGCCCCAAAGTCGAACATGTGTGCCCTGGGACACTGGGACCAGGTGAGAGATTACCTTTCTGGCAAACAGCGTAACAAAAACCCTTGAAATGCCAAGTACCATCAACTGCCTAGGAGCAGCCAGCTGAACCCACACTTGCTTCACCATGCCTGGGAAAGTGTGTGGTCAAAACTTGCCCAACGTGGCACAATCTTGTCAACACAGCCCCACATGGGATCCCAGTAGGATGAAGAGAAAAGGTAAACTTAGGGTTTACAAGACCCTGAGAAGAATCATAGATACCACTCTAGGGGGCAGAGCTGTGAAGTGGATTTTTTCTAATAATCCACTTGGTATGTAATCTGGCAGTCCACAAATATGTACATTTGTGCATATGTGCATTTGGGTAAAAGGAGATTTGCCCAAACTAGAGTCAGCAGTTTGCCCAAACTAGACTCACCCTAAAACAGACCCAAATAAGAAACAGGAGGTGTTGTGAACTCATTTCTCACCTGTAACCCAGATGAAATTAACTAAGAGGCCAGACGACTATACTCACATTCTCCCACACCCATCCCCTACGCAGTAAACCTTTAAAGACCACAGTTGAAATGGAAACGTACCCAGAACCATTTTTCCCTTAAACCGGACTGTTCAACACCATGGCTAACCACAAAAGCACATGCAGGCATTCCCCCTACCTTACAGAAGCTCCATTTGGCCATTTTAACCAAGGTTTTCAAGACGGACGAATTCTCAGAAGAGCCAGCTCAAGTTAAGAGTGACTGGTGCCCAGGGGCCCACCTCTTCCCTCTGCTGGAATAACAGGGCCTTTCGGTGGGGTTTGCGTGGCTTTCTTCTTTTTTCCTGCTTTCTTACATTTTTAAGTCTTTTCCCTCTGAGGCCTCGTACCACCCATCTCCAAGCAAGGCCCGCAGCCCTGTACCCAGAAAGGAGAAATAAATTTCCTGCCATCGATGTCAATGGTTCTTGTGAATTTTTCTAGGATAGGGAACTTAGAAGAGGCAAGGTGCCAGGGAGGGTGGGGGCACATAGAGGGTGTACTAATAGGTGCCCTACTTGAGATGTAACCCAACGCCCATTTCCCTCCCATCTGGCTCAAAGCTAAAGATCCCCTTGCAGCCTGCTGAAAAAGATTAGAGGATCATCACTCCAGTCTTTCTGGGCTCGCCAGCATTCCCCCTGAATTCCATCGTGTTCAAAAACTGTGCCTGACCCGCAGGGGACTCCTGCCACCGAGCAGCACGCCCTCACCACTCACACAGCCTGGCCAGGCGCACAGAGCCTCGGAGACGCGAGACAGCAGCATGCCAGCTTCAGAGGGCAAGCCTTTGTTTCCTGGTTCTCAGGGCAAAGATTCTTTGCCTTCCCAACACGTATGGTCTCTCCTTCCACCTTAGCCTAAAGCATTCAAGTTAGCAGACCCAAGGAAGGACCGGAGGATGTGAAAGTGAAAGCTGCTCAGTCATGTCCGACTCTTTGCGACCCCTATGGACTCTATAGTCCATGGAATTCTCCAGGCCAGAATACTGGAGTGGGTAGCCTTTCCCTTCTCCAGGGGATCTTCCGAACCCAGGGATCAAACCCAGGTCTCCCACATTGTAGGCGGATTCTTTACCAGCTGAGCCACAAGGGAAGCCCTGGGCAGAGTCAAATACGGAGCTGGCAGCCTGTGGGAATCTGAGCTGTTGTCCGCTATACCAGGTCATTCAGGTCTCCCCAACCAGGAGAAGAGGGGAACTCACCCAGACAGGGGCCCTTTGTCACTCAGATTTCACCCCCAAATGACGGCTCTCCCACCCAGTTCACCGAGGCTCACAGACAGGCTAGATGAAGAGGCATGAAGGGAGAGTGACCCTGAAGGGATGTCCCTGCCCATCACTGGCCATGACTATCAAGACTGTTAGGAGAGCCACTGTCTCCAAGCAGAACACCAGGCAAGTGAACTCCTGACCTGGATTTTTTAAATCTCCCAGATCGTAAGTCAAGAGGAGGATACAGTAACTATAAAATGCACCCGGGATCCCTTCACATGCCCACTTCTCAAAACCAGATGTACCCACTCTGGGGCAGGAAGCTGGACAGGAGCACACATGCAGAGGCCCAAAGAAAAGAGAACTCACTTCTGTCCCTGGGGCTGCCCGGCCAGTGATCACAAGCCTGCACATGAGAAGACAGAGCAGGACCAGATGGCTGAGTCAGGAGACGCTACCCTGTGGTTTGCTCTGGCAGGAGGCCGACGTGATGTTCAAGGATAGTGTCTGGGAAAGATATGCGGTCCAGAACAATGAAGGAAGTAACGTGGGAAAAAAACGTTGCCTTTCCTTGCGCAAACTCCGCAAAGAAGCCCAGAAAGGTGCTCAGGAAACGCTCTCTCCTCTTTCATCAAGACTCAGGTACAGCTCCTCTTGCCCACACCTGTGGTAGATCTATTTCTCCAAGTACTAATTATTAGGCTATTAGGAGCCTTTGGATGCTACTGGTCCCAAATTTACTGACCTGGAATCTTTAAGAGGGCCCCCAGGGATGCCTGTTCTTGCCACACTGGAGTCTGGCAGGTACATGCGAGGCCACCACTGCACACCTCGACCCACACGGGTGACTTCAGAGGCCAACAAGCTTCTTGGGGGGTTGACTTTTAAGTTACAATGCAGATTTCTATCTGTAGCCCATTTCTTTCCGGAAACACTTGAGAGTCAGTATCTCAACTTTGACTGTTGCTTCCTCGCAAAGAGGAGATGGGACAGAATCAGGGATTACTGACCTCATGATACGGAAAAGCCTTCAGAAAGATAGTCACCAGGTCCCGTCATAATCCATTGGAATCCACAAGACAGCTGAGCAGAAAATCACCAACTCGCTTGTGTTTTCCAGGGTGAGGGCAGAGGAACCGGGTCTCTCTCCAGACCTAAGCTCTGTCCTCAACAGCTTAAAAGTGCCTACACCTGCTTCCAGGCATCAACACAGGAGGCCTCGAACATTCTCTACACTATTCCTCCAAAAGGGCCATTTTGGGGCTTCCCTGGTGGTCCAGTGATTAAGACTCCACTCTCCCAAAGCAGGGGACCCAGGTTTGATCTCTGGTCAGGGAACTAGATCCCACATGCCGCAACTAAGACCTGGAGCAGCCAAATAAATTTTTTTCGAAGGCGGGGGGAGTGAGGTGGGGGCAGCTTTTGCAGGCTCCATGTCATCTTCTCACTTAACATGGATATACAGCAGAAAACTCAGGAGCTCACTCTAAGTCCACAGCAAAAGGAACCACAGCTACTGATAACAAATAGTTCAACCTCCCTGCATGCATGCTAAGTCACATCAGTCATGTCTGACTCTTTGCGACTTCATGGACTGTAGCCTGCCAGGCTCCTCTGTTCATGAGATTCTCCAGGCAAGAATACTGGAGTGGGTAGCCATTTCCTTCTCCAGGGGATCTTCCCAACCCAGGGATCAAACCCCCATCTCTCACATCTCCTGTACTGGCAAGACCTTTGTTTACCACTAGTACCACCTGGGAAGCTCCCCCAACCCCCAGTCTCCCTTAACCTCTACAACAAATCAAGGTTCCCCGATGCCCGAAAGTTACAAATTTAGCTTCTTCAAATTCTCCCCTTTAAACCTCCAAGAAGAACCATCTACTCCAGACTCTTGGAACCAGAAAATTCACCATCTACTGCAAACAGTGTCTGCTCTGTGGTCAGACAGCCACGGGGCTGCCTGCCACACAAAAGCAGACTGAAGAATAGATGCTCCCTCCGGAGTCTCGTCCCGGTTGCAAATAATAAGTAACTGTATGAACGAGCAGATCCTTTAATAGGTTTGAATACTTGAGGGCTGAGTAATAATGCCCATCAGAGGCACTGCACAGTATTTGCAGGCTTCGGGTTTTTTCCTTTCATCTCTGGAAACTTATTCAGAACCATGCGAGCTATTCCCTCACAATTTTAAGATGCAAGTGGCATCTGTTTCGACCATGTAATTGCAGTTGGCTCGTCTCTTCTGTTGTTGAGGCTTGTATTCAACGAGAGTCAAAAATCGGAGCTTTGCTGAGCGCTGACTGAGTAACCCCGAGCCTGGGAGAAGCTCAAAGGGACGGTGACAAGAGCCCTGACTGGGAGTCAGCCAGCCTGAGAGGCCTGGAGGTTCAGGCAGGGCCAAGAACCAGCCACGGGAGCGCTAGCAATACCAGGATGTCTCTGGCCTCTGTTTTCCCAACGATGTAATGTTGGGAAAATTACAGGACTAGAAAATCTCTCACCCCTTCTAGATTCCTCTGATGGAAGGATATACAAAGGGAGAGAAGAACTACATTTTGCTTTGCTTTGAACAATGTTAAGGCACTGCCAACAGCCTTCAAAGACAGGGCTGTTTTTTGTTTGTTTAGTTTTAAGATTTGAGTTGGTCCATTTTTTAAATTCTTTATTGAATTTGTTATACTACCGCTTCTGTTTTATGTTTTGGTTTTTTGGCCCCACGGCACGTGGGATCTTAGCTCCCCAACCAGGGATCGAACCCACAACCCCCTGCATTAGAAGATGAAGTCTTAAGCACTGGACAGCCACGGAAGTCCTGTGATAGATATTTTTATTACCACTTCAGATGACTTACCAGGTTCAAGCTTAAGATGAACAAGTTAGGGGATAGGAGGGAGGTTCAGGAGGGAGGGAAGTTCAAGACAGAGGAGATATATGTATACAAATAGCTGACTCCATTGTACAGCAGAAACCAACACAACATTGTAAAGCAATTATACTCTAATAAAAAAAACTTTTTTATGAATACATTTAAGAAGCAGGATTCACACTCAGGTCTATCTACTCCAGGGTCTGTCCTTCCCCTAGAAGCCCTTTATAGTACAGCAATGACTGGTTCCCTCTTCTCAAGAACTTACAATCCCCTTAAGGGAAATCAGCATTACAGATAAGAACCAATGAACAGCTATCAGGCAGAATAAAATGCAAATCAAACTCTGAAACAGCGGTGATTACGATGACGGTGCTCACATCCCTATGCACCGGCACCCACAGCACTCAAACCAGCGGGACTACATGCCCTTTGAGGGTCATTCAGGAAATCAGATGGTTTTCCGTGCGTCTGACTCCCACATACAAAGGGAAAACACCTCTGGGGAACACACAAAGTCTGCTGAGCATGCAGATTTATTGGGGAGCTCTTTCCTGTCCTCACTGGAGAGGAAAGTAATATTTTTCGTAAGTCACTGGTCCAGATAACTGAAGTGTGGCCTTTTAAAAAAGTAACGTTATTTCTATGTCAGCCCTATTCACTGGCTAGCTTTCCAAAATGCACGACACTATTTCCTAAACCTCGTAAAGACTGTCTTTAACACGGAGGTCATAATGATGATCATTAATACCATCAGTCATTGTGTGGTGAACAGACAAACCGGTTTCACTCTCTAGACAGGAGTCCCCATGACGAAGCTGTGCTGAGTTACTGTCTGCTTTTTGTCAACTTTCCTGGTGTCAGTGGAACATGGCCCTGGGATCATGAATACCTGATTCTGACTCTGGCTCAGCTACAAAGAACAATGTGATCTCAGGCAGGTTATTTTTTTTTCATTTTTTAAAATTGGGGTATAGTTGCTTTACAGTGTTGTGTTAGTTTCTGCCATGCACGGAAGTGAATCAGCTGTATGTATACATATATCGCTTCCTCTTGGACCTCCCTCCCACCCCACTCCAGTCCCCTCCAGCCCGCTGGCCACCACAGAGCACTGAGCTGAGCTCCCTGTGCTATATAGCAGGTTCCCACTACTGCTGCTGCTGCTAAGTCACTTCAGTTGTGTCCGACTCTGTGCGACCCCATAGACGGCAGCCCATCAGACTCCCCTGTCCCTGGGATTCTCCAGGCAAGAATACTGGAGTGAGTTGCCATTTCCTTCTCCAATGCATGAAAGTGAAAAGTGAAAGTGAAGTCGCCAGTCGTGTCCGACTCTTAGCGACCCCATGGACTGCAGCCCACCAGGCTCCTTCATCCATGGGATTTTCCAGGCAAGAGTACTGGAGTGGGGTGCCATTGCCTTCCCCGAGGTTCCCACTAGCTCTCTCTTTTATACATGGTAGTGCATATATGTCAATCCCAACCTCCCTATTCATCCCCCACCGTGTTCATACCGGTTCTCTACGGCTGCACCTCCATTCCTGCCCTGCAAATAGATTCATCTGTACCAGCTTTTAAGATTTCACATACACACATTACTATACAATATTTGTTTTCCTCTTTCTGACTTACTTCACTCTGTATGACAGACTCTAGGTCCATCCACGTCACTACCGATGACCCAATTTTGTTCCTTTTTATGGCTGAGTAATAGTCCATTGTAAATATGTACATATTGCTACCCATTTCAGGCAGACTACTGAAATGCTACCAGAAATGGCAACCCACTCCCGCGTTCTTGCCTGAAAAATCCCATGGAGCCTGGGAGGCTACAGTTCACGGGGTCACAGAGTCAGACACGGCTGAGCGCACACACACACCTAAATGCTGCAGAATTCAGTTTCCTCCTCTGTTTCATGAGAACTGGGACTTAGACTTTCTTAATCCCTCAACTCCCTCCACCTCGTATTCTGTGTGCTTCCTTCCCTACATCTGCTCTGAAGACAGGCTTCGTTAAAGCTGCTCAAATCCAGAAACGCATCATGTCAGAGGGTCCACAGCCTCTCTCCAGGAAATCAGAACAAGGGCAGTGGTGCCAGGTTGTCAGGAGAGAGGAAAACAAAAAAGACGATTCCTTTGGTGGGGGCGGAAATCGGGGAATGCCTGAAGCGACATCAGACAGATTCCAAGAAATCACACGGTATCTTTAGATGAGCGAAACGGATGGGTTTTAAAAAAATTTTTAATTGGAGGATAATTGCTTTACAATATTGTATTGGTTTCTGCCACACATCAACATGAATCAGCCATGGGCATACATATGACCCCTCCCTCTTGAACCTCCCACTTCATCCCACCCTGCTAGGTTGTCACAGAGCACAGGTTTGAGCTCCCTGCGTTGTACAGCAAACTAAGAGGGAAGGTCTGTAAAATGTATTGCATTCATGAACTGTGTAAAAATTTTTAAATTGGAAAAAAAAAAAAAAGCAGTGGAAGGAGAGACTGAGCAAGGTGTGACCAAGGTGTCTGGCTCCCATGGCCCCAGCCTGTCTCCCACCTGACCACATGATGATGCCATAAGGCGTCACCAGGGAAAGTTGGGGGCTTCCCAGATGATGCTAAAGAACCTGCCTGCCAATGCAGGAGACTTAAGAGACGCGGGTTTGATCCCTGGGTCAGGAAGATCCCCTGGAGGAGGGCAAGGCAACCCACTCCGGTATTCTTGCCTGGAGAATCCCATGGACAGAGGACCCTGGTGGGCTACAGTCCATGGGGTCACAAAGAATCAAACACGACTGAAGTGACTTAGCACACACAGACAGGGGAAAGTAGAGAGGGGGAAGGTTTCTAAGAAAAACATGAAAAGGGCCCAAATGAACCCACCCAAATACAAAGTATCACAAGACAACATCAAGGATTGGCATAGAAACAGGACACCTGGACATCCACTCCAGGGAGGGTGCTGTGTGCAAAGTGACCATCTGGCTGCCTTGCCCCCAGAGGGCTGATTAGGAGCCACCCACCCAAGCAGGAAGAGACCAGAGAGGGAGGAGGCGTCCCTGCCAGCTCTATTCCCACCTCTCAGCTTGGCCTGTGGGAAGCGCCACCATCACCCCATCGCTCTCAGCTTTCTAACTTTCTTCACAAAGGAGGCTGGCCTTGAGACTGGGGTCAGGAGGGAAGGTAGATGCTGGCCTGAGCTTCTCCACGCACAGCCTGGAAGATGGCAGGCCAACACATCACTTAACTGCTGCAGGCTCCTCCTCTGTAAAATAGGGAGAAAACCTGCCTCCCAGAGGGAGTCATGAAGAACAAATGAGATAATGCACATAAAATGCTTAGTCTGAGGACTGGCACACAGCAGGATCCAATAAGTGATGGTAGTAGTGATGGAGGACGAGGAGAAGAAATGCAGGATGGATGACCATCAGGGCAGCACGCAAATCCCTTTAATTACCTAGACTTATATCACTGAAACATACACATTACCGTACATAAAATAGATAGCCAGTGGGAGTTTGATGTATGAAGCACCTAAAGCTCAAGACGACCTGGAGGGGTAGGATTGGGAGGGAGGTGGGAAAGGGGGGTTCAGGAGGGAGGGGACATATATATGCCTATGCATCCAATGTACGGCAAAAACCATTATAAAAAAACCATTATAACATTGTAACGTAATTATCCTCCAATTAAAATTTTTAAAAAGAAAGTGAAAAGTGATAGTGTTAGTTGCTTAGTCACGTCTGACTCTTTGCGACCCCATGGACTGTAGCCCGCCAGGCTCCTCTGTCCGTGAAATTCTCCAGGTAAGAAAACTAGAGTGGGTTGCCATGACCTTCTCCAGGGGATCTTCCCAACCCAGGGATCGAACCCGGGTCTCCTGTACTGCAGGTGGATTCTCTATTCTCTGAGCCACCAGAGAAGCCCATCGAGACTTTAGAAAGCTCCCAAAATGCAGGTGTTCCACAGTTTAGTCCACAGACCTGAGTGAGCAGTCTGTGCTTTTTAAAAAAAAGGGGGTTCATACCTAACAAACACAGACTAATGCCTTGTCGCCCTTTCCACCCATACTCCCCAAATTCCAGATCATTAGACCAGGGGTCCCCAACCTCCAGGATCTAATGCCTGATGATCTGTGGTGGAGCTGATGTAACAATAATAAAGTCCACAGTAAATGTAATGTGCTTCAATCATCCCCAAACCACAATCCACCCACCACCACCACGTGCCCATCCCCCATCTGTGGAAAAGTGTCTTCCATGAAACTGGTCCTTGGTGCCAAAAAGACTAGAGACACTGCCTCAAACAGAGACGAGGCTGAACCGTATACTTTCACTGAGAAGAAAAGACTGATCAAGTAAGTTAGCAGAGCAAATAACACATCGGTGGTACTATTTCGATGCAGAAGGCACAGTCTTGAGCACTCAGCAGCCCTCATTTCTAATCAGAAGACTGTGTGGACACACGTTATTTCTGCCTGTTCATGGTGGTGCAGACTGAAACACCCCCAGAAAGCCACATTTATTAGGCTGGTTTCTGTATGTTCAGAAATTAGTCTTTCTTTCCCCAAATACTAGGTTTGGCAGCGAATGGTCTTTATGCCGGATCCCTCCTGGCGTGGGAACCCCACGTCAACTTACACTCATTCTATTCAATAAATCCACAGAGAGCTTGGTTTCTTACACACATCTCATAACAAATATGGCAGTGAGGGCCTCTGCCAGGAAATCAACACCAGTGCTTTTCCTAAAGCACCACTCACAAAGACAAAATACGTTGTTTGTACACCCCATGCCCCAAGGGGCTTCGTTTGACACTCATTCGTTCTGCTGGGAGTGTCACGCCAAAGAGCAACTTTTCAATATCCATAACAGGGCGCACAGGCTCTTGATGCTGGGCCCAAACACGGCCCCCGCTCCCACCCGCTCCCACCTGCCTCAGCGTGGGTAAATACAGGTCAACTTGGCGGCACAGAATCTGTTCTAATGCTAGCTTCCTTAGGAAATTCTAGAAACTGGGCTGTTTTTTCCCCCGACTTACCTATGCTAAAGAGGTAAGCTATTTCTCTAGGACTAGCTGCCATGTTTTCAGCTGATGCTGTATGAAACACAGAGCCTCAGTATGTATAAATTAAGGTGTATGTTTTAGCCTAAGGTTCCCCTCCAGGATTTCTCAGAAAAAGGCCCAGCAAAGAGGCCCAGAGCCCTCAACCCAAAATACAAGTACCAGCTCCTCACATACTATTAAAAAAAAAAGTACCACTGCACCCCATCATCGGGGATATATCCAAAACTCAGAGCGGAATCTCAAGAGTCATTTGTACACCCATGTTTATCGCAGCCTCGTTCACAACAGCCGTGAGATGGAAGTAACACAGATGTCCTTCAACAGATGAATGGATTAAAGAAAATATGGCATATACATAAAATGGATGCTGTGTGTGGCAGTCACTCAGTCCTGTCCGACTCTTTGCGACCCCATGGACTGTAGCCTGCCAGGCTCCTGTCCATGGAATTAATTCTCCAGGCAAGAATACTGAAGTGGGTTGCCATGCCATCTCCAAGGGATCTCCAAGGGTTCGGTCAGGAATCGAACCTAGGTCTCCTGCATTGCAGGCAGATTCTTTACCATTTGAGCTACCAAGGAAGCCAAAATGGAATGTAAAGCCGCCTTGAAAAAAAGGAAACCCTGTCCCATGCTACAATATGGACAAGCCTCCCGGCCATTCTGCTAAGTGAAATACAGTATAATTCTACTCATATGAACTATTTAAAGGAGACAAAAATCACAGAAACAGAAAATAGGAAGGTGGTGACTGAGGGCTGGGAGGAGGGGAGGGGGAAACTAGTGTTGAGTGGGTATAGAGTTTCAGTGTTGCAAGACAGAAAAGTTCTAGAGATCAGTTGCACAACAATGGGAAGAGACTTGACATGACTGAACTGCACCCTCAACAATGGTTTAGAGGGTAAACTCAATGTTCCATGCTTTTCACCATAATACAGAGAAAAGTGATTGCGGTAGACGGTGGTGCAAAGACAAGCCCATCGAGCCCTTCTTCCTTCATCCCCCACTCCTACTGCTTCCTCTTCTCACATCTAACAATATACCCTCTCGACCCAGGGCTCCCCCACACACCGCCTTACTTGGCACAGACCTCCATGCCCTCATACCAGCTGGCTTGTGATTAAAATGGACCAAGTTAGGAAGTGCCAGAGAGCACACAGCCTATTGTATCGAATTTCTTTGGCCTTTTATAGGGACGAACCTGTGAACCCAGCCAGTATGAGGCAGGGGCTCGAAAACCAAGAGGCCTGCATTGCTCTGTCTCAGACACATATCAGCTGAAGCAAACCATTTAGCTGTGTGGACCTCTTTGCCATAAAAGACGCTGGCCCAGGTGATCTTTATAGCCTCTCAGCTCCGAGTCTCTAATTAATTAAATTGCTAAAGAACCCAGAGAGAACTTTAGAAGTCTCCTCAGTTGGACCTTCTCCAGTGATTCCTCAAGCCCCTTTATCTTTTACTCAGCTCCATGTTTTGCTTATTTTTAGACACAAAAGCAGTTTTTGAAAATGTCACCAAAATAAGAAAAATCATAAGGTCAAAATTCTACTGATAATAATTTTTGGACCAACACCCTATGGAGTGCCCCAGGCCTCCCTGAGTCAACAGAGTGACCCCACAACTACTTCATGCCAGCTTGCGGGTGCAGCGTTAAGTCACTCCAGGCACACAGGACAGAGAGGAAGGGGCTCTGACCGCCTTCCATGCCTCACTGCAAGTCAGCCAACGCGACCGACACATACATCTAAGCCAGATGCCAAGGTGGGCACGAGACACAAAAAAATAATCACCACTCAGCCCAAGGAGCTCAGGGTCCAGAGGGGAGTCTCCCAGAGAGTAAGAAAATAGAGAATTCATTCCGCTAAGAAAGCCAACCCATACAGACGGCAGAGAAAGGGAGGGGACCAGGGAAGTTATCTGTTTTCTATCGTATTCTGGAAGCCCTCCTCGAAAGGGCTGGGTCTGCTGGGTCATAAGTGCGATCCACTACAACTTGGCTGAACTTAGAACTCAACAGGTGACTTGAAGGTGAAGGCTGATGATGGAAAAGACAGCCTCTTCCTTCCTCCCATGCCTAGCAGTCAGCTACACGATCCCCTGATAAAAAAAAGTCAACTTTTTATATAGTTAGTCCTTACATTTAAACAACCCCAGGGACTTCCCTGGTGGTCCAGTGGTTAAGACTCCACACTCCCAATGCAGGGGGCACGCGTTCCATTCTTGGTGGGGAAATAAAATCCCTTATGCCACACAGAAAGACCAAAAAAAAAAAAAAAAAAGGCCAAACAAACAAAAGCCCCTAAATGGTCGGGAATGGAAGCATTTAATCTCTCATGATGAAAGTGCTCAGTGCAGACACACAGAGGGGCGCAGTCCTAGTCTGGGTGACCTTGGGCTGGTCCACCTGTCTTCTGCTGTAAACATATGTCTGATAACTTCCCTAGGGTACCGGGAAGATGCTTATAAAGTGCAAAAGAAACATGAGAGCCAATATCAGGCACTCATCAGCAACCACCCCCAAGCAAGCAATATATAAAGGTGTCACTGAGTGACTGATTCAGAAACTTTCACCCTGGAAATTCCACCGAAATCATACACTACTCTTTTTCTAGCAGCACTGACACTGCTCAGAAGTAAACAGAGTACTTCCCCCTGTGGCTGCCTCTGGTCGGGCTCCTCTGTGCTCCGTCACACCAGCTGCTGAGGAATTTACTTGCCTGCTGACCAGCTGCTCGCAGAGGATACAAGCCAGGGAGAAAGGTTTCAGGAGCAGACAGGAGAGGTGAGGGAAAACTCTCCACAGAGAGCTTTCCATGCCACATATCCTCAGGACATCAGAGCCATGAGCTCATCCTTTAAAGCTCCTGACACTCATTCTCTACTCCACAGAAAACTTTATTGTTTACTGGACTCTAGGAAAAAAAAAAAAAATCGCTGTACTAGTGGGTTCCCGGCAAACATTTTTTATCATGCAGTCATTGTACCACATCCCAGGGACTCAGGGAAACACCGCACACAATCACCAGAACATTTTCAGACGAGCTAGAATAATCCCAGTCCTTGATCTCCAGAGTTTCTTACTGGAACACTGCAAACTAAACAAACTCCATGAGAAAATGCACTTCCCGTGCGTGCGTTTAAACATTTGCACGGTCCAAGTAAGCAGTCGCAGACCAGTTCCATAAAGGACAATCCAAATTAAAAGTGATACTTTCACTACTAGGGAAGACCACTGGATCTGTTCTAATTACGGAGAAATACAGAAGTCAAGAAAAGAGGCTTTCGAAAAGAATGGAGAGGGTAAACGATAAGATAGAAAATGATAACACAAACCGTGGCTGCAATTTTTAGGTCACAGTTAAGGGACTGCGCTGTCTGGGTTTGGGATTGGTTCCCTCCGTGCATGTAAGGAAGGAGTTGCTATAGTCTTCCACTGAGGTACCATGAGATGAGCCCCTCATTGGTATTTCTGCCTGCAGCCTCGAGCCCCTCAGAACAACGGGCTTATACAGTCTTTTTAGAAGAGCTAGCAAGCCACAAAACGGCTTGCTTTTCGTTGTCTCCACTCCAAAATCACTCTCCCATAGTTGTTCAAGTTCTCCTGAGGTCAGATTTATTGTTGTTGAGCTAAATACAATTTACAGATTTAATATCCTATTATTTAGTTACCTCTGTGTTATGAAGTATCAGATAGATTAGGCATACCCAAGGATTTTCCTGAACTCATAGAATCGAATTTATTCAGCAAAAGAAATTGGTTTTAAAGTATCAACCTACCTAAATTCTTTACTCTGACACCCTCTCCACCGGAGACATACTGCTATCCCCAGATATCTACACAGAAACCCGAAAGTTCCACTAAGCGCTTTTTGTGCGAGGCAAAAACAAACCCAACCCACCTTTTCAGTTCACGTTAACCCTAATTCAAACCCCCTGAGAAATCGCGCCTGCTAAGAAATACTAACACCTGAGTATAATTATGAAACCCTAATGAGCAAATATGAGAAAATACTGTTTTCCTCTAAACAGATCCTATGTAAACGCCATTTAAAACAGAAGAGACATTTCCCAAAATGCCCCACGGATGAAGAAAACTGGTTATTTGTTCATTGTCTCTGCAGGGTCCCCTCAATGAACATATTAAATGGGCCAAGCCACAAACAAACTTCAGCAGCTTCAGCTTCTCACTGAAGAAGGCTTTTCCAACTGAGCACTGATGGAACAGTGAAATGAAAGTGCACACCGAACGCAGGGAAGGAAAAATTAATTGGGGGAGATGGACAAATCAGTGTGCCTCCTCACGGTGGCAAACTTTACAACAACTTTTTAGAAGCAACAAACCGCAGCACCACTAGCCTTTACAGACATACAGACATGTACATAAATGCTCACACACACAACTACTTGGAAGATAAGTACTGTGTTTGCAAACATCCTCCACCATCCTGCATTTACCAGACTGCAAACCTTGGCCAGAGACTGGGGGATTTCTACCCTTAGCTACCCTCTCTGCACTGTCAAAGTGGGAAGGTCATTCTGCCTGGTCACTTCAATCATTCTCCTTGCATCACAAGAGTTTTCTACTTTTGGATTGCTCAACGTTCAGATGCCTACGAGAGTAAAATAACCATTCAGCAACTTTATTCACCTTGGTTTAAAAAAAAAAAAGAAAAGAAAGAAATTCATTGTGCAATGCCCAGGAAAAGCTGACAGCACTACTGTCTCTCCGACAAGCGCTTGCAATTACAATGGGGCGGCGGGGGGGTGGGGGGGATAGACTGTCTGACCAGACTCGCGGAACCCTTAAAAAAAAAAGATTCCAACCCCGATGGAGCCGGAGAACTTTTTTTTTTTTTCTAAGGAGACCACCCCTCGGGAACAAAAGTTACATTTCGATCACATGTTGGGAGTAGGAGTAGGGAGCAGGCTTTTTTTTTTTTTTTTTAAGCGCACTAATTACCGGGGTGTTTTGCAGACCTAAGGACCACTCGGGTTCCTCCTGACCGACTGTGACCGGCATTTCCTTGTCAAAAAGCAAAGGAGGTGGGGTGGGGGCGCAGGAGCCGACACGGGGCTCGGCGGGAGCGGGGAAGCAGCAAGGTTACACTAGAGGGTACGCCGCCGCCGAGAGCTGCATCTCCTTCCCCGGCGCCCCAAATAATTTCCTGCGAACAGAGCGACTGCAACAGCCCCCTCAGATCGGAGGAGCCCGGCACGATCAGCCGGGCCGGTGCAGCTCAAGGCTTTCCACCCCGGAGAGGGAGGGGGAGAAGATCTTTACCTTAATGCTACACTGAGCAGGAGTCTCAGACATGTCTCACAGCGAGAGAGATCAGGAAGTTCTCAGTTTTTTTTCCACTTTCCTTTCCTCTCCCCAACCCAGAAACGCTCCACGGCCAGCCGGACGCGGTCATTTAAGAAGTTTCTTGCAGCATCTCTCCCGGCGGCCGCCCCGGGGGGCCGCGAGCGCGCGGGGCGGGGCGGGGCGGGC
>NW_024070213.1:20443228-20498800 GCF_014754425.2 Oryx dammah | reverse complement strand
GGCGGGGGCGTGGGAGCGGGCGGCGCGGCGGCGGGGTCTGCAGGTCGCGGCGCGGCGACCCGGGGCGCTAGCCCGGCCGGCCTGCCCCGCTCTCTCCTCCCACCCGGGCCGGCGCCCCCGCCCCCCGCCCTCCCGCCGCTCTCCCTCGCCCTCCCTCTCTCTCTCGAATGTTTTCCTTCCTGGAAGAGAGAAACTGAAAGGCAGAACTGAGAAAGCTCTTTGCTCATTGATCTTGAGAGTTTCAGTGCAGAAACTGACGTGAATTCCCAGCACTGAGCTCTGCCTCTTAAAGGAGCCACCAGGAAATAAAAGCTCGGGTTACAGCCCGGCTTCGGGAAATAAAAGCCGCGCGGGGGAGGGGGGGAGAGGCGGCGCGGCGGCCGGGGGGCGGGGGACTGTGCGCTAGGCCCCCGGGGCCCGGGCGCCGGGCTGCTAAGCTCCGCCGGGCCGCCGCCGGGCTCGCGCCTCCGGGCCCCAGAACCCTCCGGACAGGATCAACGAGGCGTTGATCCCCTCCCCTAGTTCCGTCTCTTAGATACACTGAAAGGCACAGGGCTTTTTTTTTTTTTTTAATTTTTCCTCCGCCCCCCCTCCCGCCACCCCGATCCGAGCGCAGACGCAATGAAAATAATTATATAGGAAGGGACATTCCGGTAAGGACGCGGAACCCGAAGGAGGAAATAAAACAATAGCCTTTGTTCTGCTTCTCGACCGCGGCCTCTTTAAGAGAATCCACCAGGAAATGGGAGATCGGGTTACAGCCCGCACCGGGGAAAAGAGGCGAGCGGGCGAGCGGCGGAGCGCGACGCCGCCGGAGACAAAGCGGGGCTGTTGCCCGCAGATGCCCGCCCGGCCGCGGGGGGGAATTCCCCGCCGAGGTGGGCGCCCCGAAAACGCTAGGTGCGCGCGCGCGCACCCGCCAGGCCGGGGGTGCGGGCGCTGCCCGGCTGAGCACGCGTCCTGGAGAAGGGAAGGCGGCTGGGCAGTTATCAAAGGCGGTTGAGTTCCTTTTCCTGACCACCACCACCCCCAGCCACCCTTCCTCCCTGTTTCGAAATCTGCTGTCCTTTTAAAGCAATAGCGGCCGCTACCAACCGACAAAGGGGACTCGAGTACAAAGTTGACAGGACGGGTTCCTGGAGATAATAGCCCTCCCCGGACCGCTTCTCAGAAGCCGTCACTGACAGATGGGACGACCCCCGGGATCCTGCCGGGAGGGTGGGAAGAATATTTGGCTGGGAAAACAATTGAGGTTAAAGCCGGTGGGGCTGAAGGTTCTATCCTTGAGTACGTGTTGTCTGATCACTCTATTATTTTTATTGTTGTTTATAGTCTCTGAAAATGCTCCGAAGCGTCCACCGCTGGACACATTATTAATTATATATAAATTCTAAAGCCTGCTAGTACTTTCGGCTTTAACGTATGGATGTGTATTAAATTATGAATATATAGACTACGACTCATTTCCCAGAGCCCCCCGATTTTCCTACCCACTTCCCTTCATCTCTCCACGTGATAAATCTTGTGCAGACTTTTTTACACACTCATTCGAAGAACACTCTGAACCAGGATTTATCTAAGGGGTTGGAATGGGAAAGCCCTGTTTCTGGGAAGGTGGGAATAATGGGATTTTGTGAGTCTCCGAGGACCTCAGAAGTCCTTGTCACCTGGTAGTCCTATTCTTCCCGGGAGGGGTCACATCCACACCAACTCCTCTGCCTCGAACCACCTGCTGCCCCCCATCCCAATCCACACACACGTATCTGCCTTTGATCCCATAGCTGGTGTTGCTGGCATTGGTTCTGATGTCCCATTGCTGGGTTAAGTCCTATAAACCTCTACATCCCTTACTTACCAGTATGATCTTTGGCAGTTCATGTTCTCAGCTTGGGTAAAATGGGATGGGGTGGGGGGTGGGGAATAGTACCTATCTCTTAAGATTCCTGTGAGTGTTAAATGAGCAGATGTATACGAAGTGATAATCTGAGTGCTTGCTACATATTTTACCTGCTCAATGTTAGCTACAATTATTTAACCTCAGGACCGAATTAACTCTCAACTTTATTCTCTCTTTTTTTTTTTTTTTTTTTTTATTCTCTCACCTAAATTTCTCCAGGTGACTCACAAAAGTGGTCGTTTAAATGAGTGTGTGTGGTCCAAAGCAAAATATTGCAGTAGCTGCTGTGGCAAATGTCGCATTTATCCAGGGGCTGATGATCTCTTTCTAGAAAGCTCCTGATAGTAAATATTTTAGGCTTTGTGCCCCAAGAGACAAAATATAGATTTTGTAGTTACTTATATAACAGAGAAAACAAATATCCAGTTTTTTATTGACAAAATATAAGGTGTAATAATAAGAGTTGTAATACAAGTCTAACAATGAAAGGAATGGAGCCCTTTTTTAAGGGGATAACATTTCACCAAGTTAAACATCAGTTTAAAGTAAATGTTTTCTATCATCACAATTGATTGCAAAGGTTTATCTATTAATGTGGATCTCTCATGAGATTTTACTTATTTCATTTGGAAATATCTTTTCACCCAGATAGGATACTGCCAGATACATCAATCCATGAGCATATGGTTTTACTTGAGTGTATTTATTGCTTGTAAGGCAGTTATACAATTTTATTGGAATTCTATAAATTCTCTTGATATTTCCCCTTTAGTATGCCATTACATTGCAGGTTAATCATTTCCAATTGAAAATTAGGTGGAAATGCCTCAATTGCACAGTGAAGTGGATTTTAAATACGAAAATGTCTTTTTCACTTGCGTCAAAATCCAAAACCACTGTTGGAACTGTAGTTTGAGCTCAGAAAAATAGAACTGCTGCACATTTGTGTTAGAATGGAGATCTTGCTTCTTGTTTAACTTTTTAAAAACTTAACTGAAGTGTATAAAGCAGCTTGATATTATTTGTGATTCAAACAACGTTAATTGTGTCAAAATAATTTAACTGCAGTATGAGCTTCACATATAGCTGTATTTTGCTTTGCAATTTTAGATTGAATTCATGAAAAACATTATCAAGTCTATAACAAGCTAATTTCCAAACTACTCAGCAATTATGGCTGAAGGAAGTTCTTTTCGTTCATTCGTTCCCATTTTCAGGTGTTTCTCTATTCCTTGTTTCCTGATTTCTTTAGGGTAGTAAGGTATTTTTTTTTCATGTTCCATTTAAATTCCTAGATGGTCTTTCTAGTGTTTCTGTTTCTATGCTGAATGTAGTGGTTGCTCTAGAAATTACAATTTGTGTCTTTACCACAGTCTGTCTTCAAATAATATTCTAACTTACGGATATATAAGAAAACTTACAACAGCATAATTTCATTATTACTCTCCCATCCTTTATGATATTGTCCTATATTTTATTTCTACCTATTATGAAACCTACCATACATTGTGGAGTGCTTGATACTTTTTTCTTAATATTGTAAATATATGTGTATAATTAAGGTCCTAAAACAGGTGTCTCTCTTTCATCTGCTCAACTATCTATCCTTTTCGGTACTTTCATATTCCTTCTTGCAGATCTAGTATTATTTCTTTTTGTCCTCAAGAACCTCTTTGGCATTTCTAATTGGAGACAGAGCCTTCTCAGCTTTGTCAGAATGTCTTTAGTTCACATTCATTTTTGAAGGATAATTTTCAACTGTATATAAAATTTTAGGTTGACAGATATTTTTCTTTTTCCATTTGGCACTTTAAACATGTCATTCCATCTCTGTCTCCATTATTTTTTATTAAGATTCATTAGTAGTTCATATTTTAGCTCCCAGTTCATAATGTCTTTTTGCTCTGGCTGTCTTTAAGATGTGCTCTATAAATTTGGTTTTCAAAATTGTGGCTAGAAGGTGCCTACATATAGGGGGTTGGTGGTGGGTTTTTTTTATTCTTGATGTTGGCAACTATTCTTGGACCTATAAGTTGATATCTTTCATCAGTTTTGGAAAATCCTCATCTATTAGCTGTTTGAATATTCTTTCTGTCCATTCTTTGTCCTTTTCTTTTACTCCAGCTGATGCAAGTGTTAGACCATATGACACTGTTCCACAGACCCAAATACTCTTTTTTTTCCTATAACTTTCTATGTGGATGCTTTCTATGACTATTTATCTCTTTTCTAAGTTTTTTCCTCTGTATCATCCAACTTACTGTTAAGCCTGTCTAGTTCTTTACTTCTGATACTGTTTTTTTTTTTATTTTTAGCATTTCCATTTTTTAATATTCTTCATTTCTCTGATGTTGCCCATATTATTATACATGAGTTCCACTTTTAAGTCATTTGGCATTTTTGTTATACTGTTACAGTTCTCAAATATAATGGTTTCTTGGTTAACTTTGTTTCCTTTCTTGACCATAGGTTACATTTTCTTACTTTTGTGTGTGTATATTGATTTTTTTTAACTGGACATTTTATATAAAAATATATGCATTATGTAAAAATACACAGTAGAGAATGAATTAATTGATATTTTCCCCCCAAAAGGGGCACACACATTCTCCTATAAGACTATTAGAACTGGAGCTGAGTTGATACAATTTATAATCGAGCCAGATGTGGGCTTTGTTGTAATTTTGCAGTTTGGTTCAGGCAGGGTCAGAACTTTTCTCAGATACTGTCTGAGTGCTGTTATCTCAGCTGTTCTGCCTTGCTTCTTCATTATCTTTCAAACCTTTGAGTAGGTGCTCCCTTCTCTCCTGCCCTGACCTTCAGTTTTGTTAGCTGAAGGCCTGGAGTGCCATGGGTTTTCTCTCAGTTCTCCCACCCTCTGTAAGTCTTTCTTAACTGAAAGTCCAATGTGTCTCTGAAAGTGTCTCTCAGCTCTTCTTCACTGTCCTTCTGTTTGTGGTCCGATCCCAGTAGTTAATGAAAATCAGTGGGAAAGAATTGTGAGATAGTATACTTTCGCTCTGGGCCTGTGATTCCTCTGGATTCTACTCTGATACATCAGCCCACACACTGGGCTGTTTCAGCCATTAAATGGCCGTTTCAGCCATAAAAATTTGTTAAAAGTTAGGCTGATTTCTCCTTGCCATCATCTGTGGTGGCGTCTTCTCGTCTATAATTCAGTCAATGGTGAGAACCAATGCGGATCTTTCCTTTCATTTGAAGAACTGTCATTTTCTGAAATTTAATTCACTGAGGTTTCTTTGTTCTCTCATCTCTCTGATTTTTTTTTTTTTTTTTTGGTAATTATGTAGATTATACTCACTCCAGTGTCCTTGCCTGGAGAATCCTAGGGATGCCGGAGCCTGGTGGGCTGCCGTCTATGGGGTCGCACAGGGTCGGACACAACTGAAGCGACTTTAGCAGCAGCAGCAGCAGCAGCAGCAGCAGCATGTAGACTATGTAATTTGTTTGGGGTGTTAGGGAATGAATTACAGTCTCTTGTGACTTTCTACATACAAACTGGAAGAGGAACCTGAATGTCTAATCTTTATCCTACAAGAGTGATGAGGAGGGGGGAAAAGTGGGGAAGGATGAACAGTTAAGAACATGTGGAAGTAGATGTGCTTAATTTAAAAACATAGGCATTATCATAATATAGTTATATTTTTACAATGAAAATAATAACATTTTTAAAACATAGACTGCAAAAAGAAACACCATCCATGTTATCTCTGCCACACCAGCGTTCCTTAACCCAGTGGGCATGCTTCTTTAAAAGGGTTCTGTCATAACTAGTGGGGTGGGAAAGAAGAGGAGAAATGTTTATGCTTATCCAAATAAGACAATGGTTTTTAAACCTTAAGAGTCCCTGCCAGGGATTTCCCTGGTGGTCCAGTGGTCGAGACTCCCTGCTCCCAAGGCAGGGAGGCTAGGGAACTAAGATCCCACATGCCATGCAGTCTGGCCAAAAAATAATAATAATAAATTTTTTTTCAGTTGTTTAAAAACAAACTCACAGTGCAAAATGATCAGCTTCCCATAGGCCCGTCCAGCCATTTATATTTTTAGCATTTTTTAGTCCTCTGTCACGTCTTTCCCCATCTAACCTTCAAACTATTGTATTCCATATGCCTTCTCCCCATGGCGTCCTCATCTCTCTTACTAATGCCACCATATTATCAACCTCCAAGTTAATGAACCTCAAAATAATTTTTGACATGCTGCTCTCTTTTATGCCATAAATATTGCCTCTTCCCAAATCTGTTTCATTTCACAGATTCTCCTTAATTTTTCCAGAAGTAGCAAGTCTTCAGGTTGGATTATTGCCACTCCCCTTATTTCAACACCTAACTTCTATAGTTCATCTATAATCACTGCTGAATCTTCTATCTCTGCTCAGATCTCTTAGTTCATTACCCATTTCTATCCTCAGGCCTTGTCCCATATTACTCAAAACTCCACCCACACACACAAGCTATGAAACTGTTTTCCGTCAAGTAGTACCTGAACATCACCTTTTTCATAAATCCATCTCACACTGCATAGATGGAAGGTATCCAAAAGATAAGGAGTCAGAATGCTGGAGTGGATTTGTTTTGTGAGAACTGTGCAGCTGTCCCCTAATTATGACTTGGGAGGGTTCAGAAGACACTCCCTTCCATGAGGCTTTAAGTAGTGCATTATTGAAGCAAACACCAGCATCCCTGTGGAGTTCTGTAGTAGTCTTTCTCTGTGAGCCATTGAATTTACTGACAATGGTGGGTTACTGGAGTGACAGGTGCTAAGTCACACGGCTTAAATATGTTGTTGTTCAGTCACTTAGTCCTGTCTGACTCTTTGTGACTACATGGACTGCAGCACACGAGGCTTCCTTGTCCTTCACTGTCTCCCAGAGTTTGCTCAAACTCATCTCCATTGAATTGGTGATGCCATCCAACCATCTCATCTTCTGTCATCCCCTTCCCCTGCCTTCAGTCTTTCCAGCATCAGGGTCTTTTCCAGTGAATATTCAGGGTTGATTTCTTTTAGGATTGACTGGTTTGATGTCCTTGCTGTCCAAGAGTCTTCTCCAGCACCACAGTTTGAAAGCATCAATGCTTAGACACTGGGCCTTCTTTATGGTTCAACTCTCACATCCATACATGACTACTGGAAAACCCATAGCTTTGACTAGACGGCAAAGTGATGTCTATGCTTTTTAATACACTATCTAGGTTTGTCATAGCTTTTCTTCCAAGGAGCAAGCATCTTTTAATTTCATGGCTGTAGTCACCATCTGTAGTGATTTTGGAGCCCAAGAAAATGAAATCTGTTATTATTTCCATTTTCCTCCCATCTATTTGCCATGAAGTGATGGGACTGAATGCCATGGTCTTCATTTTTTGATTGTTGAGTTTTAAACCAGCTTTTTCACTCTTTGCTGTCAACTTCATCAAGAGGCTCTTTAGTTCCTCTTCACTTTCTGCCATGAGGGTGGTGTCACCTACCAGAAAAAGAGAGAACGTGGTTGTCATAATGGACAGCAGAACTAAACTGATCATCAGAATGGTTTGCTCTTTGCTGCTGCTGCTGCTGCTGCTGCTGCTAACTCGCTTTAGTCGTGTCCGACTCTGTGCGACCCCAGAGATGGCAGCCCATGAGGCTTCCCTGTCCCTGGGATTCTCCTCTTTGGTACCGGCTAATTTATTGTGATCTCCCTTGGACTGAAATAGACAGCCTAATAAAGTCTTACTTATACACAGAAAAGCTCTAGGTCTAGAGTCCAAAATTGTGATTTGTGTCCCAGTAATAGACAGTACTGGCTTATTCCCAGACTTGATTCGGTCCAGACTGAGTAGATACAGAACCCCTTAAATTAAGGGGAAGCAGCTCTCCTTAAGAAAGAAACCTACTACACTGCCCAAAAATATGTACTATAAGCCTCTACCTACCCTTCCCCAAAGGCTCTTGTAGCCACTTACCAGTATGGTTGAGCATTAGGGAAGGAGAAACAACCAGAATTGAGGGCAGTTACTGCACACTGGCTCTGAGTTAACACTGAGTCCTAGAAACTCAATAAGTGGAGTTTTGGCTTGAGCTCAATTCTTAGTGGGCTTGGTAGATACCCAAACCCACCCCTTGATTATTTTCCCAGTTCTGAAATGCAGAGTTGGAATTTATATATTCACCAAATGGCAGGATCCCCATGTTGTTTCCCAAATTATGAAGTGAGAGATTTATGATAAAAAGACCAGAAAGTGTATACAGAAACCAACATAGCATTATAAGGCAATTATCATCCAATTAAAAATAAAAACTGAAGGCCAGAAAAAAGATATTCCTAGAATAACTTTTTCTTGCCAAAATAACAAACTAAAAGTAATAGCATTCTTGGAGGAATTACAGAGACTGGGGCCACAATAAAAGTCTTAAAGGATGGAGAA
The DNA here is from genome assembly GCF_014754425.2 of Oryx dammah. Classification (NCBI taxonomy): domain Eukaryota; kingdom Metazoa; phylum Chordata; class Mammalia; order Artiodactyla; family Bovidae; genus Oryx; species Oryx dammah. The sequence goes on along the minus strand of NW_024070213.1, from coordinate 20,490,481 downwards.
GTCATGATCTCTACTACGTTCCCATTCATTTCACCTATTGGCCTGTGAATGAGAGACAGGTCTTTGTGAATGCTGGTGCATTATGGTGAACTTAATCAGGTCATGATTCCAAATGTATCTGCTTTTGCAAATGAGGTTTCTCTTTTGGAGCACATCAGGACCATCCCTGGTACCCATTATGCAGCACTTGACCTGGTGAATACTTTTTCTCTTACCTCTCATAGTAAAGACGACAAATAATTGTTAGCTTTCACCTGGTAGGGGTGACAATATACTTCACTGTCCTGTCTCAAGCCTTTATCAACACTACAGCCCTCGATCATCATTTAGTCTGAAAAGACATGGATTGCCTCTGCATTCCACAAAATACCACTTTGGTTCATTACAGTAATGACAGCATATGGACTGGACCTGATCAGCAGGAAGTAGCAACTATCCAAAGGGTGAATATAAATTTCACAAAAGCTTAGGGGCTTTCTGCCTTAGTGACTACCATCTCTGATCTGGGGTATGGTCATGATATCTCTATTAAGGGGAAAAATAAGCTGCTGGATCTAACCCTTCCCACTCCAGAGTAAGAAGCATTACTTCTATTGGCTTCCAATTTTCAGTGGTACCCAGTGTAAAAGAAGACTCTGCAATAGACCCATGCTGTATGGCTTCCCCTCTGCCCCTTGAGCCCTTTGATCCAGAAGACCCACTGAAATTTGGTTGGGCACACTGAAACCACTGGGCCGGGCACACATAGCAGTGCTCCAATGTGAGTGGAAGTATATACAAGTTTGGGCACAAGCAGGTCCCAAAGGCACAAGGAAGTTGCCTGAGCTACTGGCTCAGATTCCTATCGTTCTTACTCCTGTTAAACTGCCTCCTGTCTCTCAACCCACACCTACAGTCTCATTGGAAGTTCTCTGTGTCCACTATGCTAACGAAGACAAAGTTCAGGCCTGTTTGCAGGTGGTTTTCAGTCAACATGCTGGCATCAGCTGAGAGTGGACAACTGTGGCCATACTGCCCCACTCTGGAGTGGCTCTAAAGGACAGTGGTCACAAAAAACCCCTCCAGTGGTCAGAACTGGAAATGGACTTACCTTTTTTGTCTGCCAAGCTTTGGGAAAAATCACTGTGGACTTACAAATGCCCTCTTCATCCTCAGAGTATTCCATACAGCATCATTTCTGGACAGGAAGTTGATTCTGTATCAAGTAAATGACAGCAACCCAATGGCTCAGCAGTAAACAATCCACGTACAATGCAGGAGACCCAGGAGACATGGGTTTGATCCCTGAGTCAGGAAGATCCCCCTGGAGGAAGAAATGACAACCTACTCCAGTATTCTTGCCTGGAGAATCCCATGGACAGAGGAAGCTGACGGACTACAGTCATGAGGCTGACACGACTGACTGGCTGAGCACACACAGATGACAGCAGTGGGCTTGAGCTTCTGGAATTCACTGAGCTATGATGTTCCCCATTACTGTGAAGCAATTAGCTTGCTAGGATAGTGAGATGGCCCTTTGAAGACTCAGCTGTGGTTTAGCTGGGTGGCACCACTGTGCAAGGGTGGAGTAAATTCTTCTAGTGTATATGCACTGAGCAAGCAGCCACCCTGTGGTGCTTCTCTCCATTCCAAGAATCAAGCGGTAGAAATGGAACTGGTTGCTTTTATTCTCAACTCCAGAGGTCCACTAGTAAAAATGATGCTTCCTATCTTCTGAATGGTTTGCTCTGTTGGTTTAGAGGTCTTAGTTCCCGAGGAAGTGTGTTTTCACCATAGACGTGGCAATGCTTCTACCAAAGTGGAAGCTGAGACTGTAACCTGGACAGTTTGAGTTTCTCATGCCACTGAACCAACCAGCAGGAGGAGAAAAAAATGGGCTTAATATACATTAGCTAGTGTAACTGATCCTGATCCTCAAGGGGAAATTGGGTTGCTACCACACAATGGGAGCAGGGTGGAGTAACAGTGGATCCTCTGGGAATACCTCTTCATATTCATATGCACCATGGAAAAAGTTGACAGAAAACTGTGTTCTTGGTCTTGTCTGACTCTTTGCAACCCCATGGACTGTTGCCCGCCAGGCTCTTCAATCCATGGGATTCTCCAGGCAAGAATACTGGAGCGGGTTGCCATTTCCTCCTCCAGAGGATCTTCTCCATACAGGGATCAAACCCATGTGTCTTGTGTCTCCTCATTGGCAGGCGGATTCTTTACCACTGAGCACCTGGGAAGCCTGATAGAAAACAACAACCCAATACAGCAGGACTGCGAATGCTACACATCCTTTGGGAATTAAAATTTGGGTGATGCCCCAGGAAAGCTGAGATGCTTCCTGAATGCAGAGAATACTAACTGGATAGTGGGGAAAGGAGATTTACAAATATTAATGATCAGGTGACCAACTGCAGAAATGAGGATGGTAGTATTGAGTGTATTTTCTTTTTGATATGAATGTGTGGGGGAGAGGGGAGCTGTTGCCTGTGTCTGCAAGACACACACACACAGGGCTTATTTGTTTCTTTTTTCCTCTCCCATTGCGATACCATCTAACATACAATATTAACTTAACACCTTAGTATTTAAGCCTATTAAAGGATGAGTGAGGTCCTGCTGTAGGACTATCACTGAAAAGTGGATCTCATGTGTGGATCATCTGGGGGAGATGGTAAGTGCCTTTGCAGTTGTGTGAGGGTAGTTACATCTTAAGTGGAAACATGATTTTGCTGTTATCCATATTTAGAAGTGGTTAAAAGAAGATGCACAGCTGCCAGATTAAGAAACGGTGGCCTACTCTAAATGATGCTGTTTTCCAGAATCCCCTTTCCCTTCTGGTTCTGAATTCGTGTCGGTCGTAGGAACACCTTCAGGAAACTGGAAGACAGTGGAAGTCGAGGTTACAGCTTTCAGAGGTTTGTTGCAGTCAAGTGTGGTGATGGTTAGGTTCAGAGGTCACCACGGGACTGCAGTGAGTCCTTGCTCTTGAATCCCATGACCAGCCCACAGATTGCTTCACAAGCTCCCTTTCAGAGGCTCACTTGGGCATCTGAATATGATTGATCTCTTGGATTTCTCTGCAAGCCTCAACTTGTCCACTTGCACCAGTGTTTCCAGCTGATTGATCATTGACTGCTTACCGGTATAATCACGTAGGAAAAGATTGATAAATGCTTGATTTTCCCTCCTCTACTTACCTATTCTCAACATAATGAATGGTTCTCCATTGTCTTCCCAAGGTGACCCACTAGACTCTCTCTGCCCAAGTATCTAAATTCTCAGATTTAAACACATCTGGCCTGTTTAAAAGCACTGCAATTAGTGCCCTTACTGAGGTCCTAATTGTTCATCCTTGGCCATCTATCAAATTCTAATATATAACAGTTTCATTATCATTTACTGCAGAGTATTCTAAAATTTCCATGATCATTTCTCCTTTCACACATGCATTATTTTCAACTGTGGTTTCTTTTTCATTTTTCAAAAGCATAGAATTTTTAAACTTATTTTTTAATTGATATCTTAATAGCATTCCAATTCAAAGATGGTCATTGCTTGATGCTGATATTTGGAATTTGTTGAGATTATTTATGTCCAGGTACAGTGGACTACAAATTTTTTCTATAAAAATTCATGTAGTAACTACTTTAAGCTTTGTGAGGCATATTCTCTCTTCACCTTATCAAGTTTTACTTTTATAATTTGATACTGTTGTAGGTACACATAAGTTTAGAATTTTTATATCTTCCTAGTGAATTGGGCTTTTAAAAAACTATTATGTGTCCCCCTTTATATTAATACTTAATAATTTTTTGCCAAGAGAATACACTGATCATAGCAAATACCCACTTCTAACAACACAAGAGGAGACTCGAAACATGGACCAGACTCTAAACATCACCAGATGGTCAACACCGAAATCTGATTATATTCTTTGCAGCCAAAGATGGAGAAGCTCTATACAGTCAGCAAAAACAAGACCAGGAGCTGACTGTGGCTCAGATCATGAACTCCTTATTGCCAAATTCAGACTTAAATTGAAGAAAGTAGGGAAAACCATTAGACCATTCAGGTATGACCTAAATCAAATTCCGTACGATTATACAGTGGAAGTGATGAATAGATTTAAGGAATTAGATCTGATAGAGTGCCTGGAGAACTATGGACAGAGGTTTGTGACATTGTACAGGAGGAAGTGATCAAGACCATCCCCGAGAAAAAAAAATGCAAAAAGGCAAAATGGTTGTCTGAGGAGCCGTTACAAATAGCTGAGAAAAGAAGAGAAGTGAAAGGCAAAGGAATAAAGGAAAGATATACCCATTTGAAAGCAGAGTCCCAAAGAATAGCAAGGAGGGATAAGAAAGCTTTCCTCAGTGACCAGTGCAAAGAAATACAGGAAAACAGTAGATTGGGAAAGACTAGAGATCACTTCAAGAAAATTAGAGATACCAATGGAACATTTCACGCAAAGATGGGCACAATAAAGGACCTAACAGAAGGAGAAGATATTAAGAAGAGGTGGCAAGAATACACAGGAGAACTATATAAAAAAAGATCTTCATGACCTGAAAACCATGATGGTGTGATCACTCACCTAAAGACAGACATCCTGGAACTTGAAGTCAAGTGGGCCTTAGGAAGCATCACTATGAACAAAGCTAGTAGAGGTGATGAAATTCCAGTTGAGCTATTTCAAATCCTAAAAGATGATGCTGTGAAAGTGCTGCACTCAATATGCCAGCAAATTTGGAAAACTCAGCAGTCACCACAGGACTGAAAAAGATCAGTTTTCATTCCAATCCCAAAAGCAACACCAAAGAATGTTCAAACTACTGCACAATCTCACTCATCTCACATGCTCCAATTTCTCCAAGCTAGGCTTCAACAGTATGTGAACCAGCTTCAAGCTGGTTTTAGAAAAGGCAAAGGAACCAGAGATCAAATTGCCAACATCTGTTGGATCATCAAAAAAGCACGAGAGTTCCAGAAAAACATCTACCTCTGCTTTATTGACTATGCGAAAGCCTTTGACTGTGTGGATCACAATAAACTGTGGAAAATTCTGAAAGAGATGGGAATACCAGACCACCCCTGATCTGCATCCTGAGAAACCTATATGCAGATCAGGAAGCAACAGTTAGAACTGGACATGGAACAACAGACTGGTTCCAAATAGGAAAAGGAGTACATCAAGGCTGTATACTGTCACCCTGCTTTTAACTTATCTGCAGAGTACATCATGAGAAATGCCGGCTGGACGAAGCACAAGCTGGAATCTAGATTGTTGGGAGAAATATCAATAACTTCATATATGCAGATGACACCACCCTTATGGCAGAAAGCAAAGAACTAAAGAACCTCTTGACGAAAGTGAAAGAGGAGAGTGAAAAAGTTGGCTTAAAACTGAACATTATGAAAACTAAGATCATGGCATTTGGTCCCATCAATTCATGGCAAATAGATGGGGAAACAGTGAGAGACTATTTGGGGGGCTCCAAAATCACTGTAGATGGTGATTGCAGCCATGAAATTAAAAGATGCTTGCTTCTTAGATGAAAAGCTATGACCAGGCTAGACAGCATATTAAAAAGCAGAGACACTACTTTGCCAACAAAGGCCCATCTAGTCAAGGCTATGGTTTTTCCAGTAGTCATGTATGTGAGAGTTGGATTATAAAAAAAGCTGAATGCTGAAGAATTGATGCTTTTGAACTGTGGTGTTGGAGAAGACTCTTGAGAGTCCCTTGGACTGCAAGGAGATCCAACCAGTCCATCCTAAAGGAAATCAGTCCTGAATATTCACTGGAAGGACTGATGCTGAAGCTGAAACTCCAATACTTTGGTCACTTGATGTGAAAAACTGACTCATTGGGAAGGACTGATGCTGGGAAAGACTGAAGGCAGGAGGAGAAAGGGAACAACAAAGGATGAGATGTTTGCATGGCATCGCTGACTGGATGGACATGAGTTTGAGCAAGCTCTGGGAGTTGGTAATTGACAGGGGACGCCTGGCGTGCTGCAGTCCATGGGGTTGCAAAGACTTGTACATGACTGTGCAACTGAACTGAACTGAATAATTTTTTAATCTTTATATTTCTAGTAAAAATATAGCCATATATGTTAAATAACTTCCGGTTTTATCCTTTTTTGCCTTTTTATTTTTAGGCTTTATTTGTTCTAACATTTTTGATGGATCTCTTCTAAACATCATTTAAGCAGATTTTTAAAACAATCCCTTCTGACATTACCTGTTTTTTTTGGTTATACAGGCATACTCAGTCATGTCTGACCCTTTGCAACCCCATGGACTGTAGCCTGCTAGGCTCCTCTGTCCATGAAATTTCCCAGGCAAGAATACTGGAGTAGGTTGCCATTTCCTCTTCCACGGGATCTTCCCAACACAGGGACCGAAGCTGAGTCTCTTATGTCTCCTCTTGGCAGGCGAGTTCTTTACCACTGTGCCACCTGGGGAGCTTTGCTTTTTTACTTATGAGTATACTCCATTTGTGTATTGTAACTATAGATATCTCTGAACTTGTTTATACCATGTTGTTTTAAATTCCTATTTGTCCCATTTTTTCTGTTTCTTTTTTTTCCTTTTAGTGGGAAAAATGGTCATAATTGGCAAACATTTCTTATGCTTACCCATATGAACATTTAAGTTTGGGGAGGCAAAGTGAGTAATCCTGAACAACAGGGATGCAAGTGACATATCACCTTCCATCCAAAGCTGGAAGGGCCAGAGTTTTCCACGTGTTCTTTTATCCTGCTGCAACAACTTACCACATGCCATATGGCAAAACCTTCATCCACCAAGCCCTTCAGTAACTAGAGAGCAGGGTCTCCTTCCAATCTGCATTCCTGTGCAGTAAGAGAGAGAAAATCAATCTCATTTGTGTTATGTCAGTGAGATAGTCAAGCTGATTTATCATCATAGCATAAGGCAGCCTACTGTGATTAATATGTCATTTTAAAATCTTTGCAATGATTGTATTTTTCCCCCATTTCCCCCCTTGATTTGGAATGTGTTTGGTCTCTATCTAGTTATTTTGTATTTGTGTGTGTATGCAGGGGTTGGGGAGTGGGTGTTGAAGATTTCCATTACTGTTTGATAGCCCAGCAAGACATGGTTTACTCAGGATATAATTGCTTTTATTTGTATTGCTGGATCCTTCAGACTGTGTGGAGCACCACACTCCTGCAAGTAGAATCACATCCTTTTTCTTTTTAATATACAGATGCTGGTGGCAGTGGTTTAGTTGCTAAGCTGTGTCCGACTCTTGTGACCCCAAATACACAGATGCTCACCTCCAATCTTCTGTCGCACATGACAGGCTCATAGCCCCCAAGCCAAAATTCTTTGGCCAGATGTGTTTCTGAATTCAGATCTTTTGGATTTAGAAAGGTAATACAGTATACTTCTGAATCAAACATCTAAATACTTCGGCAGTCAAACATGTGAATGTTCAGAATAAATCGGATAAATACAGATAATTAAGTAGCCTCCAGTAGTTCATATCTGCCACCAAATTAGTTTTAAAAAATAGTTTTTCATGCTTTTCTGGAATTACAAATAAGAGATTCTTGATTTTTATTTTCTTAAGTAGGCTACAAAGTGATCAATTGTTACTTTGTCAATGGCATTCTAGTTCTAAGGATATTTTCTGGCCATTTTAGGTAGAATTACTGTCTTCCAAGGCTCTTTAGCAACAATGTATTTCATATATACATTGTGCCCTGGTGCACGGCGTGTGGAATCTTAGTTCCCCAAACAGGGATTGAACCCAGGTCCTTGTCAGTGAAAGTGTGCAGTTCAAACCCTTGAACCACTAGGGAATTCCCTCATATTGGTTTTTAATAGCAGTATCAAAGTCACCAAGTGGAGGCCATTTCCTGATGACCTATTTCAGCAACATGTTTTCCAATTATAAATTTTAATTTTGAATACAAAATTTCAAGGATATTATTATATCAACATGCTTTCACAGCAGATCAGTGTAGAATAGTGTAAAGATCTAGAGGCTATAACATATATCTATATTTAAAGCAAGGAGATCCAACCAGTCTATCCTAAAGGAGATCAGCCCTGGGATTTCTTTGGAAGGACTGATGCTAAAGCTGAAACTCCAGTACTTTGGCCACCTCATGCGAAGAGTTGACTCATTGGAAAAGACTCTCATGCTGGGAGGGATTGGGGGCAGGAGGAAGAGAGGACGACAGAGGATGGGATGGCTGGATTGCATCACCGATTCAATGGACGTGAGTTTGAGTGAACTCCGGGAGATGGTGATGGACAGGGAGGCCTGGCGTGCTCTGATTCATGGGGTCACAAAGAGTCAGACATGACTGAGCGACTGAACAGAACTGAGCTGAAGTACGTTATGGAGTAGAAAGTTATGGACAGTGTCAAGTACAGTAAAGAATTTTAGAAGGAATCTTAGAGGCTTCTTACCTTGACCTTCTGTCTGATATAAGAATCCCATCCTGAAGATTTCCCAGTAGATAATCACTGCTCTCTTCTGCAACAAATGAGTTTACTACTTTCAAAGGCGTGCCTCCACATTGCTTAATTGTTAAACTAACACATAGGTCATTTTCCTCTATACTAAAAAGCTGGTTACTCTTACCCATAATCCACCTAGGACATACATAAACATTTTGTTTTCTCCAGGATAAATATATCTAGTTCCTCAAAATATGCAAGGATCAAAGTGTTCAAACTGCAAATTTCAGAACTAATATCTAAGAGTAGAGGTGACAATATGACAGCATAAAACTGATAGCAAGAAAGAATTTTCTAAATTGAGTTGTTCAAGAATGAAGCATATTTCTCTCTAATATGGGGAACACTTCATTTTTGATGGTAATAAAACAGAATGGAGACCATTTGATCTAAAGAAGAAATTTCTGCCACGAGACAGAGGCATAACCTGCTGACCTCTAAGTTTCTTTTTAGTTCCAAATTGCATGATTCTTTGATTCAAAATAGTTGGGAAATAATGAAACAAAACTTCTTTTCCAGTCTTCTTCCTTCCTCCCTTAATGAATAATTAACCACACATTAAATCATCTTTCCTAAGAAAGTTCTGAGTTTGTAATATCCAGCTGTGTTTTAGTCAGTTTGAACCTAAAGGGCAATTTTTACAAAATTCCCAGCAGAGGTACCAAATATTGACTTGAGGTTGCCAGATAGAATGTGTGTCTTGTTCTAATCCATAGTAAAGTAATATTTCATAAACTCAGACGCAAAAGAACACTTTTTATATTTCAAACTGGTCTAGATATGACTGCTATTGAGGATGACTTCTTGTTTTTTTGGCTGTGCCATGGTATATGGGATCTTAATTCCTCAATTAGGGATTGAACCCACGCCTCCTGCAATGGAAGCACAGAGTCTTAACCAATGGGCCACCTGGAAGTCCCAAGTATGACTCTTTTCTCGTGTGATAAGTAATTGCTGTGTTGTTGAAAATACTGTTAGCAAATTTTAAAATTTTTGAAAAGGTTTAACATATTGTTAGCAAAGACAGACATAGTACAGTATACTTAAAGTTTCATGGAAGGGCATCTCTCAGGGGAAGAGCTACTATACACAAATCTGATTAAACTCTAAATAAAATTCTAGAGAAGCCTTCTTACATGACATGATCTGGACTGGGTATTGGTTAATGTTGGATTAATTTGAAAAACTGGTTAAAACAGCACACAGGTTTCTTAAACATGTGTTTTACCTGAAAATATATAAATAGATGAGAATTCCCTGGCAGTCCAGTGGTTGGGACCCTGTGCTTTCACTGCCAAGGGTGCTGGTTCAATACCTAGTTGGGGAACTAAGATCCTACAAGTCATGTGATGGAGCCAAAAAATAATAATAATAAAATAAAACACATAAATAGGGGTTTCAGATTGAGCTGGCAAAGTAAGAGGAGGTGGAGCTCACCTCCTCCCACAAACACATTGAAAATTCATCTACATATGGAAGAATTCTCACTGAAAACTAACCGGAGAATGGCAAAAAAGACTTCTGGGCCACCAAGGCTGTTAAGAAAGATCCACATGTAACTGGGTAGGAAAGGAAGAGAAGCTGCCAGGTCAGAACCTGTGCCCCTGGGAGGGGGCGGAGAGGAAGAGGACACACGCCCTGGGGAGGGAGAGGTCTGAGTTACACTGGATTCCACAGTCGTGGGGTCTTGGCAGGGAGGACCAGCCCACTTGCCTGACTGGGGGAACTCTGAGACTAACAAAAGGCTGTGAGAAGGCTGGACTCCACTCGCAAGGAGTGCTTGCACGCTGGCTTTGCCTCCAGAGCAGGGGGAGAGAGGTCTGCTCCAGTGGCTGCTGGGCTTCCATGACCCCTCTCAGCACACCTGGCCATGGCTGAGCGAATCCTCTGCTCCCACTCACTCCATGTAATGGCATGGTGCTGGATCTAGGACACTGGGGGAAGACTCAGCTGTAGGACACAGAGGCAACCTCACCCTGCGGAGGAGCCCAGGTGGGGCGGCACCCACTGTTGTCTCTTACTCAGGCAGGGCCTCTGCAGCAGCCCAGATCTCTGATGATGGCTGCTCCATTGCAGCTCACCTCCCAGGACATGCTGGGGGTCCACGTGGGCTGGCCAGCTCTGTGGAGGGATTTCACAACCAGGCAGGAAGGTGGAGGCTGGGGCAGTGACTGACTGTGAACGACAAAGGAGACTTGCTCTGAGCAGAGCCATGGGCACCCGCACAGGCAGTGCACTGGACCTCTGCTCGGGACCAGCATGAGCCGAGAGTCCACACGGGCCCCACTCGGGCAAAGGTCCAGGTGTGGGGACAGGGGAAGGGATCAGAGCCAACTGAGTCCAAACTTAAGGGTCTTTGCTCTAAAGACTCCACGTAAAAACCACTAGAACTGATACACAAATTTAACAAGAAAACAGGATACAAGACTAACATAAAGATGGCTGAGTGCCTTTGCTGTTCTCGTGGAACTGTCACAACATTGTTGACTGGCTATATCCCAGTACAAAATGTTTTTGGTGTTAAAAAATAATAAAATTAAAAAAACAATAACATATAGAAATTGGTTTCATTCCTCTACACCAACAATGAGATATCAGGGAATGTAAATAAATAACCTCCTTTAAAATCACATCAAAGAAAATAAAATACTTAAGAATAAACCACACTAAGAAGTTGAAAGACTTACATGCTGAGAATCACAAAACATTAATAAAAGAGACTAAAGATAATTCAAAGAAATGGAAGGCTAGTCCATGCTCTTGGACAGGAATAATTAATACTTTTAAAATGGACATATTAGTTAAAGCAATCTACAGGTTTAATGAGATCCCTATCAAATTACCCATAATATTTTTCATACAACTAGAACAAATAATCATAGACTTTATATAGAATCATAAAAGACCCAGAATTGCCAAAGCCATCCTGAGGAAAAAGAACAGAGCAGAATGCATAACCCTCCCAGACTTCAGACAACACTACAAAGCTACAGTAAGCAAAATAGGGTGGTACTGGCAACAAAAACAGACATAAATCAGTGGAATGCAATAGCATGAAAATAAGCCCACACACCTAAGGTCAATTAATCTTTGACAAAGAGGCAAGAATATACAATATACAACGCACTTCAGCAAGTGGTGTTGGGACAGTTGGACAGCCACGTGCAAATCAACGAAGTGAGAACACACCCTCACACCATATACAAAAATAAACTCAAAATAGTTTAAAGACTTAAATATAAGACATGACACCATAAAACACCTATGTATGAAACAGAAAAGCTACAAGTATATATTGTATAACAGGGAATTACAGCCTTTATCTTGTAATATCTTTTAATGGAGTACAAACTGTAAAAATATTGAATCACTGTTTATGCCTGAAATTAATACAATAATGTAAGTCAACTATACTTCAATTAAAAAAAAATAAATATATGTTTTCTGACTTAGGGGTAAGGTTTTTAAGTTTTATTATTTTTTGTTGTTAATGTGGGTCTGAGGACTGCAGTGACACCTTTCTTTCATAAACTCTGCCCATAATTCATGTTTTGTTATTTCTTGCTTGATTTTCTCTCAAGTGAATCAAGGACTTCTAATCACATATAAAGTAATTCAAACCTAGAATGGTAAACTTTGTGTTTTTCTTTTGGCAATTGTTTATAGCTGCCCCTCACAACTCTTTCCAATACTCACCTCTTTCCAATCTTTGCAAAGTATTGAACTTGGTTTTCACAGAAACTACAATTCTTTTTTTCATGCTGTCATCAGTATTTTCAATATTCAATTAATTTGGATAATTAAAACAACAAGTACTATGAGTAGAAACTAGTCTGGGAACAAATGGGGGTGCCTGATATACATATAACGTAACAGAATATACTGGAGGGCCTCTACCAGCTGCTGGCAAGGACGGGCCACCGACACTCGTCAGTATGTTTAACAGAAGGAGCGAGAAGCCTGGCTTAATCTGAGGACTATGTTAAGAGGACCTTTAAAATACTATAGTGTCATATATGCCCAAAAATAGAATGCAGGGGCATGGTTGTGGCTAGCTCATAGGGTATCTTTGTGTGAATTAGAAAAAGGCACCCCCTCCCCTAACACAGGGTTTGCTAAGGAAAGCATGGGCTAGATTTCTCCCTCCATCTACCCCGTCTGCATGGTACCACTTACGTGAGCCCAACCAACACAATCAACACAGTAGCCCCAGCTCCTGGGACAGAAAATGGATTATGATTAGGGGGGTGGGAGAGGAACTGATCTCTACTCATGAACAGAAAGATGGAGCAGAAAAGCAGGTACGTGGGAAAGGTCTTACCTGCGGGGAAAGAAGTCTTCAGTCTTAGAAGAGACTCCTTATAGATTTCATAACTACTGATACAGATGGTCTTGCCTGATCAACCTGCAGGTTTTCCTTCCTGTGGGAGAATGTTCTTTAGCAAAGAGGCCAGTATAAAATGAATATTTCACCACCGGCTCCTGGACTGCTCCTCCACTCCACCTTCCTCCCTACTACATCTCCTCTGCTACTCACTTCCCCTTCTCCACATCCCCTGTTTCTCCACCTCCCCTGCTACCATTGCTTCCAAATATACTATGATCAATTTTCAGAGCTCTCTTTACTGACCCTGGAGGCTTTTCTGCGCCACTCAAAAATTTCCCTACCTATTAGGTGATACCTTCACAGATGACAAAACCTTTTATTCTAGAATTCATTATGAAAAACACAATGAAAATGCCTGGTTGACATAACACATCATCGAGTTTATTCATACTTATGTGTTAAGTCAATGAATTAATAGGCATAAATGACCAATAAGGAAAAGAAACTAGAGCAGGTTCCGCCTGGCAGGCTTTAGTCCATGAGGTTGCAGTCAGACATCACTGAGTGGCTGAGCACACGCAGCACGCACTGAAAGCAAAGAGGGAAGACCAAAAGGGGACGCTATGGAAAGTAAGCTGAGCTCTTTCATTTCTGCCGTCTTGTTCATCTTCCAACAGTCCCGGACAGAGAGAAGTTGATTCTGGGGCTGGTTTTCTTGTTTATTTTGCTTCTTTGCTTGTGTTTTTGTTTGTTTTGCTTTGCTTTTTGGTATTATAGCTCAAAACCTTTGAGCCCTCTGACACCACTAAAATTTACAATGAACCTTGAAGATTTTTTTTGTATACGTAAGCATGGTTAATATAAAGAAGCTCATTTATGAGGCAGTTCACTAAGTGTTTTGTTTTGTTTTTTAATGCAGAGCTTCAACACTGAAAGGGAGGAACCCTTCTAACCTAGTCTGAGCCATGAGCCTGTGTGTGTTTGTGTATATACCCTCCTAGGGAAAGTACTGCTGGGCATTTGGGACAGTCCTCATCTGGCCACCTGTGGTCTCTAACTTTGCTTCAATTCATTTCATTTCACTGTTGGAAAGCCCCGTACCTGTGCACGGTGTTCTCACATCTCATAAAACTGAATAGTTTAAGCAAACACCTGCATCATTCAAAACAGTCGTTTTCCTATTGAATATCTTTTAAAACATTTTTCATGCCAGCAACTAGGTTAATCCAGTTCTCTTTCCCCTTTTGTTTAGAATTAGAGTGTTTACTTAGAATTAGAGGGCTTCCCAGGTGGTAGAGTGTTAAAGAATCTTCCTGCCAATGCAGGAGACACAGGGACTTGGCTTCGATCCCCTGGGTCGGGAAGATCCCCTGGAGAAGGAAATGGCAACCCACTCCAGTATACTTCCCTAGAAAATCCCATGGACAGAGAAGCCTGGCAGACTACAGTGCATGGGATTGCAAAGAGTCAGACATAACTGAGCACACACGCGTGTAAAGAGTGTTTACAGCTATAAGGAACGCAGAGATCAGTTGACTGGTGGCTTTCTCAGTGGTTCTCAAACTTTACACGTTTCTCTGACAGAGGGCTTGTTACAATACAGGTGGCAGAGCCTCAGTAAATCTGGGATGAGACCTAAGAATCTGTATTTTTAACAAGTTCTTCCGTTCTGCTGCTGCTGCTGATCTAGAGACAGCACTTTGAGAATCAGCCCAAAGCCCTCACTTCACAGCAGGGGAAACTGAGCCTTAGACAACTGAAGTGTTTGGCCCAGTGTCCCAGACCATTAGTAGCAGTGGCAGTAAGAAAAAATGTTATTCAGTTGCTAAGTCGTGTCCAATTTTTTGCAACCCTATGGGCTGCAGTACACCAGGCTCCTCTGTCCTTCACTATCTCCCGGAGTTTGCTCAAAAATCATGTCCATTGAGTCAGTGATGCTATCTATTCATATTATCCTCTGCAGCCCCCTTCTCCTTTTGCCTTCAGTCTTTCCCAGTATCAGGGTCTTTTCCAATGAGTTGGCTCTTCAATCAAGTGGCCAAAGTATTAGAGTTTTAACTTCAGCAACAGTCCTTACAATGAATATTCAAGGTTGATTTCCTTTAGGATTGACTGGTTTGATTTCCTTGCAGTCCAAGGGACTCTCAAGAGTCTTCTCTAGCACTACAATTTGCAAGCATGAATTCTTTGGTGCTCAGCCTTTTTATGGTCCAACTCTCACATCCATACATGACTACTGGAAAAGCCATAGCTTTGACTATAAGGACCTTTGCCAGCAAAGTAGTCTCTGCTTTTTTAATATGCAGAGGTTTATGCATAGGCTTGTTATGGCTTTCCTTCCAAGGAGCAAGCATCTTTTAATTTCATGGCTGCAGTCACCATCCACAGTGATTTTGGAGCCCAAGAAATTAAAATCTGTCACTGCTTCCACTTTTTCCTTCTACTTGCCGTAAAGTGATGGGACAAGATGCCATGATCTTAGTTTTTTAAACATTGAGTTGTTAAAACTCAACAAGATGGGTGCACATGAACATTTGGTGAAAAAAATGGCAGACTGAGGAAGAGCCAAAATATCAGCCCCCTCTTCCACATTCTACAGTGAATTTCATCTAACTTAAGATTTTACTGGTTGTCAAATACACAATTTTATGTATTACTAAGACAGAAAAAAATGCTTCCAATTAAACATAGTGAAAGTCACTTAGTCATGTCTAACTCTTCATGACCCCATGGATTATAACAGTCCATGGAATTCTCCAGGCCAGAATACTGGAGTGGGTGGCCATTCTCTTCTCCAGGGGATCTTCCCAACCCAGGGATCAAACCCAGGTCTCGCATTGCAGGCAGATTCTTTACCAGCTGAGCCACCAGGGAAGCCCAAGAATACTGGAGTAGATAACCTATCCCTTCTCCAGTGGATCTTCCCAACCAAGGAATTGAACTAGGGTCTCCTGCATTCCAGGTGGATTCTTTACCAGCTGAGCTATTGAACATGCATTCCTATTAAAAGATATGTTAAAAAAAAGTGTAGATTAGAAGTGACAAAAAAGAGTTTTTGAGAAATGACTGTCGTATTTGAGACAATATTTCTTAATGTCCTTTGCATTCTGCTGTTGCCTTGAGGCTAATTCTCACCAATAAAGTATGAGTGGGAGTGAGGCATGTCACTTCTGGGTCAGACTTTAAGATGTGGGTAGCTCGTCCATACTTTTTCCTTCTACATCTGAAAGCAGCTAAAACTGAGATCTAGGAGATGGCAAAGCTGAGAAAGGGGAGAGGGAAGCTTGGTTTCCTGAACCAAATGGGAGAAAACCACCCACAGATCAGGGCCCATACTGGCTTGTGAGAGGGAAATAAGCTAGAATTTTGTTTAAGGTATACAATTTTCATTTGTTACCCTTACCATCGTTAAAATATTCTTAATTAACACACTCTTTTACTTGAGTGGGCTTCCCTGGTGGCTGAGGGGTAAAGAATCTGCCTGTCAATGCAGGAGATGTAGGTTTGATCCCTGGTCTGGGAAGATCACCTGTAAAAGGAAATGGCAAACTCCTCCAGTACTTTTGCCTGGGAAATCCCATGGACAGAGGGGCCTGGCAGGCTACAGTCCATGGGGTCACAAAGAATCAGACATGAATTAGTAACTGAACAACAACAAACTACCTGGGTTATTGTAAAGTGAAGTGAAGAGAAAGTCAGTCAGTCATGTCTGACCCTTTGTGACCCCATGGACTATAGAGTCCATGGAATTCTCCAGGCCAGAACACTGGAGTGGGTAGCTGTTCCCTTCTCCAGGGGATCTTCCCATTGAACCCAGGTTTCCTGCATTGCAGGTAGATTCTTTACTAGCTGAGCTATCAGGGATTAAAGTAATTAGTATGTGTAAAGCTCTTAGAAAAGTGTCTGTCATATAATAAACACTAAATGGATGTTAACTATCATTAACATTTAGAATGCTTTTTAAAAAGGCAAATAGCCTTGTAGGAGGGAATCTTTGGAAGTTGAAAAGTTATATTATACTAGAAAATTACTTAAGAGTCAATCCAAGCCCTGTCACTTTTAGAGATTAAGTAAATGAAGTCAGTGAGAAGATGAATGGCTTGTTGTAAAGTTGCTTCACTGTAACGACTTTAGTATGAATTAGCTGTCTTTCCGCAAAGAAAGAGCAGGCTGAAATAGGAATAAGACTGTGGATGGGGAGAAAGAGAGCAGATGCTTTTGGAGATAGCTTTGTAGTTGTGAGGAAAAGTTTGGGACTGGGGCTCTTGGCAGTCAAAGCAAAGAATAACGGGATATTTGGTGACCAGGCTGGGAGAGGCAAGGAAAAACTTCACAGTAACATGTTCATCGCATTACTAAACATAATGATTCATCCAAAGTTGCACAGTAAAATACAATATATACATTTTGGGTGCATTTTAGCACAAAGTCCCTTTCTTTGGAAATGAGCCCCAGAAAAGCCTCTGGGGAAGAGGTGAACCTAGGTGGCCACATGGATACAATGCTGGTTTCTCTTCCACAGCGGACTGGAAGAGAGATATATGTATGTATAATACCTCATCCAAGCTAAGACAATCAGTAGCTTCTCTTGTAACCAAAGTGGAACTGGGTCTCCCAGAGTCTGTGTTAACTGAGGGACCTGTTATGTAGCACCATCCTCGGGGTCAGTTCTATGGGCTACAAAAAGCCATGTGCAGGCCAAAATCATAGAAAAGCAGAAATTCTGAATAAGTAAAGGGATCTGGTCTGCAAAGATGAGCATGGGGGCAGATATTCAGGGAAAAAAAAAAAAGCAAAGAAGAGTGGCCATGGGGTTCCAGGACTTCCAGTGCATGACTTCCAGGCTGACAGCTTACCAGTTCTTATCCTCAGCTCCCATGAGCTGGATTGAGTAGTGTTTATATGAGTTCTCTCTGTGCTTAAAAATAAACCCACTTAAAAGAAAAAAAAAAGTCTAAGCTGAGTTGGTTTCTGTTTTTTGAGCCAAGGCAATTGGTAATAATACAGTCAATAACTAAATTAGTTAAAAATCTCCTAACCATACTTGGTTACTTATTGCCAAGTAACAATATTTAAGTTCACATCCGCCCAGAAGGAAGCATTATGAAAGTCACTGCTGCTGTTGGCATGGTGTCCTCTGAGCTCTAGTTCAAGAGTTTGGATTTGATGCTCTTCTGATTTCCTGGAGATTATCTGAGTAATCATTTGAGTTGATGGGATCAAATTTTTCATATTTTTATCACAAAAGATCAAATAAACCAAATTTTTAGATGTTATTCAACTCAGAATTTTTTTTAATTAATTAATTTATTTATTTTTTTAATTTTTACTTTACAATTCTGTATTGGTTTTGGCATAGATTGACATGAATCCACCACAGGTGTACATGCGTTCCCAAACATGAACCCCCCTCCCACCCCCCTCCCCACAACATCTCTCTGGGTCATCCCCGCGTATCAGCCCCAAGCGTGCCATATCCTGCATCAGACATAGACTGGCAATTCGATTCTTACATGATATTATACATGTTTCAATGCCATTCTCCCAAATCATCACACCCTCTCCCTCTCCCTCTGAGTCCGCTATACACATCTGTCGTCTTTTTTGCTGTCCTGCATACAGGGTCATCATAGCCATCTTTCTAAATTCCATATATATGTGTTAGTATACTGTATTGGTGTTTTTCTTTCTGGCTTACTTCACTCTGTATAATCGGCTCTAGTTTCATCCATCTCATCAGAACTGATTCAAATGTATTCTTTTTAATGGCTGAGTAATACTCCATTGTGTATATGTACCACAGCTTTCTTATCCATTCATCTGCTGATGGACATCTAGGTTGTTTCCATGTCCTGGCTATTATAAACAGTGCTGCGATGAACATTGGGGGTACATGTGTCTCTTTCAATTCTGGTTTCCTCCGTGTGTATGCCCAACAGTGGGATTGCTGGGTCATAAGGCAGTTCTATTTGCAATTTTTTAAGGAATCTCCACACTGCTCTCCATAGTGGCTGTACTAGTTTGCATTCCCACCAACCGTGTAGGAGGGTTCCCATCTCTCCACACCCTCTCCAGCATTTATTGCTTGCAGATTTTTGGATCGCAGACATTCTGACTGGTGTGAAGTGGTACCTCATTGTGGTTTTGATTTGCATTTCTCTAATAATGAGTGATGTTGAGCATCTTTTCATGTGTTTGTTAGCCATCCGTATGTCTTCTTTGGAGAAATGTCTATTTAGTTCTTTGGCCCATTTTTTGATTGGGTCGTTTATTTTTTTGGAATTGAGCTGCAGGAGTTGCTTGTATATTTTTGAGATTGGTTGTCAGTTGCTTCATTTGCTATTATTTTCTCCCATTCGGAAGGCTGTCTTTTCACTTTGCTTATGTTTTCCTTTGTTGTGCAGAAGCTTTTAATTTTAATTAGATCCCATTTGTTTATTTTTGCTTTTATTTCCAGAATTCTGGGAGGTGGATCATAGAGGATCCTGCTGTGGTTTATGTTTATGTCGGAGAGTGTTTTGCCTATGTTCTCCTCTAAGAGTTTTATAGTTTCTGGTCTTACATTTAGATCTTTAATCCATTTTGAGTTTATCTTTGTGTGTGGTGTTAGAAAGTGATCTAGTTTCATTCTTTTACAAGTGGTTGACCAGTTTTCCCAGCACCACTTGTTAAAGAGATTGTCTTTACTCCATTGTATATTCTTGCCTCCTTTGTCAAAGATAAGGTGTCCATATGTGTGTGGATTTATCTCTGGGCTTTCTATTTTGTTCCATTGATCTATATTTCTGTCTTTTCAACTCAGAATTTTTGAAAGTCAGGGGATTTTTCTTCCTTACTATTGTAATGAAGTAGTACATTTTCATTGTAGAAGCTTTTGGTAAGGTATATAGGTCAAAAAATTTCCAAAATCAGTCATTAACAGCCATCTGTAATTTTTAGGATGGAACCCCAACAAAAATGAAAGTGTAAGCATATCAGTATCTTGAATTATCCTCATGAATTCATGTAATTTTACTGGTATTTTTTCATGTGCTCATAGATTTTTTTCAAAGAGTTCCCCAAGGATCAGAATTTGAATTTGAATCACTGAGAAATACTTCTGGCATCTGACTTCTTTATTTTCTCTGATAAACAGTAAATGCATTTACTTTATTCAGTTCCTTTGTTCTTTAGTAAATAAAAAGAAACCGTCATCTAATTGAGATATCCTGTGTGTCACAGAGGCAAGGAGATTTAAGCCACATCCCTGGGCTTTTATAGTCCCTTACTTGCATTTTATCAGCACTTTAGTGGAAGCATGTTTTTTTACTTCCTAGCTGTCTTCTTGTGTTTCTTGTTAAAACACCAGATCTAAGATGACTTCAATTCCAGAAGGATCTGCCTGGCTGCTCTAGAATCATGATCTGTTTTCATTCCTTATTTTGGGCTTTCGTTGGGCTCACTTCTGTTCATTTTCTTTTCTTTTTCTAAAAGGCTGCTTTTCATTTATTTACGTATTGGCTGAGCTGGGTCTCGTTGCTGTGCTCAGGCTTTTCTCTAGTTTTGGCGAGAGAGGGCTCCTCTTTGTTGAAGTGCACGGGCTTCTCATTGTGGTGGCTTCCCTTGCTGCGGAACACAGGCTCTAGAGCACAGATCTGGCAAGTTGTGGCGCACAGGCTTAGTTGCTCAGTGGCATGTGGGATCCTCCCGGACCAGGGATTGAATTCATGTCCCCGGGACTGGCAGGCAGATTCTCAACCACTGGACCACCAGCGAAGTCCTGTTCATTTTCTAATATTTAGATATTTTATTCTTTTCCTTCCTTGGGCTAACATTCATTATCTTTGTTCTTATTTTTTCCTTGTTAGTTTTAACTTATCCTCTCTTATTTTATTTACCATATTTAAAAATTAATTATCCTGATCCCATGTTACTTATTCCTCACACAAAGGACCTATCATCTTAGTAAAAGTGTACTCTTTTAACAATCAAAGGAGGATTACAGCTAAAGTTTTAGAGGTGTTTTGCTTTCTTCCACACATATGATTTTTACCATTAGCAAAATTTATCTGTTTACCATTAAAAAAGGGGATATAGCTGAAATACTAAATTTTCTAAAATCTGGTAACTCTCCACTGCAGTTTTCTGACTTCTTTTCACTTTTAATTTCCAACTTTTTTGGAGGGACTGTTTTGAGACATCATTCTCTCAATTTTCATGTTCCCATTCTGATTAATCATTATCTTTTTAAACCAGAGATCACTCACACTTTACTTGTTATGTAAAAATTTAGCTAAGGCTTTGTTGGAAGCCTGGAGGATTATCTACTTAATCTGATTACACTTGACTGGCAGGCATCATCACTGAATTTCAGAACTTTCACTCACTCTCAGCATTTGAAACAGGTAGAACACAAGAAAGTCCTTCATTATTCATATTCATTAAGTTAACAAATATCTGTGGAATTTCTACTATGTGCTGGGCGCTGTTCACCCCTGAATAGGATGAACACGATCCCTGCTCTCAAGGACATCATGGTCTAGGGGGAAGATAAATATATTGTAATACATGACCTTAGCATCTGCGATCGGGGTAAGCACGGTGTTAGAGAACAGACCAGGTGGGCAATGATGGAGAGAGGACATTTGCACTGAGACTTGAAGGACCTGGAGAGGTAAGCTCTCAGAAGCAGTCCAGAAAGAGGAAAGAGTTGAAAGAAACAATTAGAGGCATGGTAACGGACCTTGGGGAACTCCAGGGACTTGATGGAACTGCTGATGTTTGGAGACGGGGGGCGGGGTGATAGGAAGCGGGTAGGGGGGATGCGTGATCAGATGTGATCAGATTATGAATGACTTGTGTGCTGTGCTGAAGGGTGCAGGTTATATTCTGAAGAACTTTAAGCAGAAATATAATGATTAGATTTGTATTAATGATTTAAAAGGAGTGCTCTAGCAGTGGGGGCCACTGACATGACTCAGAAGATCCTTGTTCACACATACAGAGGGTGTTTCTCATGAGAGCTGAGCCTAGCGCCTATGAAGATCAGAGGGGTTAGGACATCCACCAACACGGAGGTCATCAGTGAGCCGAACAGAAAGAACACTGAGGACGTCATTGTCTAGGGTATCCGCAAGCAGGCCAGTGTGTCTGTGGGCGGAGCCCTGGCAGTCTCCGCCCCGCTGCCGCAGAGGAAGAGGAGGAGTCACATGACCACATGGGGTTTGGCTTGATTTGAGTTCAGCTCTCCTGCAAATAAAACCCTTTTTACGTTAAAAAAAAAAAAAAAGTTTGAAAAATTTTCTACTCTGAAGATCAAAAAAAACTGAGAACCAGAGAAGTTGACTTGTCCAAGTCCGAGAATTAGTGGCAAATGCAATATTTGAATTTAGGTCTTCAAATAGCCTGATATTTTCCGAGCAAAAGTTGATTAATTGCTGAACATGAGGACTGGATTTCATTTACTTACTTTATCCTTGAGATCACATTGTGAAAGATGATCAAATGTCTAAAATGCTTTGCTATCTTAGTATTTATGAGCACACTGTGTTGCTCTTATACTTCCTGTCATAGATAAGCCTTAGACTTTGACAGATGGTCACCTTATGCCTTTATTAGTCTTGAATTTTTTTTGTGTGTGGATAACTTTGATATATAATCGTTCATACTTATGTTTTGAATAAAGATAACTTAGTTCTTTTTGTTTCTCAGATGAATGAATGATTTTTTTGGTCCTTTCTTTCACAGTCCTTGGAGAAGGAAATGGCAACCCACTACAGTACTCTTGCCTGGAAAATCCCATGGACAAAGGAGCCTGGTAGGCTACAGTCCTTGGGGTCGCAAAGAGTGGGACACGACTGAGCAACTTCACTTTTCTTTCTTTCACAGTCCTTAACCACCTTGAAAAACAAACATTCCAGAATATTTAGAAGTGTTTCTCCTGAAATTGGGGAAATACTAGGTGCACCTTGGGGTTCCTTTAGCCTAATAGTTCTATTGCCTTTGTAATTAATCTTTTTGGATTTCTTCATTTTTTCAAGAAATTAAGCTTTTTTTTTTTTTTTTCCTTTGCATATTATTTACTTAATTTCAGGGAGGCGTTGAGGCACAGCAAAGAATACAGGCTTGGGAATTGAGAGACCCAACTTCTGGTTCTTCTTGTCACCTAGTTTATTGTTTGCCTGTTCAGCAGGTCCCACAACATTTGGGGGAGTTGATTTCTTTATTTGCAAACTGAGAATGTCACCTAGATAATCTATAGTTGCTGTAATCAGTGTTTCCTAACCATGTGGAAGTTATGGATTTCTTCCTAAATGTGAGACAAATCATTGTCTAGAAATTTGCATGTGGATGTAAAGAAGCACATTTTTGTGTAATACTGTACAGAACTTTTGGACTTCTGTAACCCATTTGTAGGTTCAAAGTTTCAAAAACCATCTTTATCTAACTTCCAGTATGTCGTACAATGTGCCAGATTCTTTATATTTCCTTTCTGGAACTTCCTAAGGAATTCCTGATTTTGCTTCCTTCCTGTTTCCTGAATGATGTCCTCCATAGTTCAAGTCTCCTAGAGTTGGAAAACAATTTGAGCAAGCTTTATGCCTTCCTGTCTATTACCTTCACTTACAAGTACTTGTCATTTGTCTATTTAGTAACTCGATAGTGTTTTTATTTTGAATAATGACATGGACAATAGCCCATTAAAATCCATTTCTCCTGTAGGGACCCTTTTTAATTCATTCATTCTACAATATTTATTGGGCATCTCCTTGGGTCAGGCAAGAATACTGGAGTGGGTTGCCATTTGTTCCTTCAGGGGATCCTCCCAATTTGGGGATTGAAACCACGCCTCTTGGTCTCCAGCATTGGCAGGCAGGTTCGTATTTACCACTAGTGCCATCTGGGAGGCCCAAGAGGCTTCCTGATTTCTCAGCGGCATTGTTGCAAGGACTAACAGGCACAGTGTATAGCTTAAAGCCTGATACATAGCAGGCTCTCAGGCAATATTGGTTCCAATAGCTGACTTGTACTAAGTTACATTTGAAAGTGTTAGTTGCTCAGTTGTGTCGGACTCTTTGCTACCAATACCCCATGGACTGTAACCTGCCAGGCTCCTCTGTCTGCAGAGTTTTCCAGGCAAGGATACTTGAGTGGGTTGCCATTTCCTTTTCCAGGGGAATCCTCCCAACCCAGGGATTGAACCTGGGTCTCCTACATTGCAGGCAGATTCTTTACCATCTGAGCCACCAGCGAAGCCCAGGCTTCCTGAAGAGACTGACAAAAAACAAGATACCAAAGAGTTTGTTTTGGCCGCACCCCTTGGCATGTGGGATCTTAGTTCCCTGACCAGGGATCACACCAGTGCCCCTGTTGATGGAAGGACAGAGTTTTAACCCTGGACTGCCAGAGAAGTTCTCCAAAGAATTTAATAAATTATTTCAAGTTCAACAAAATGGATGGACATTGAGGCCAGGCAACCAGAGCCTCAATCCCAGGTTTATTACTTACTATCTATATGCATCAGCCAGCTCTTGTGAGCTACCTTGGGGCTTTGCCTACAAAGGGAAGGAAAACCCATTTTTTTTCCTCTACCTTCCTAGGTTCACTGGCTGGGCCATCCCATTAAACTAATGAGAACAAGTAGAAAGAGAGAGAGAAAAAACCAAAACAAAACAGATTTGCTTCTGTACATAGACATATAGTGACTTCCTAGGGGGCTCTAGTGGTAAAGAACCCAGCTGCCAATGCAGGTTTGATCTTTGGGTCAGGAAGATCCCCCGAAGAAGGGAGTGGCTACCCACTCCACTATTCTTGCCTGGAGAATCCCATGGACCAAGAACCCTGACAGGCTGCAGTCCAGAGGGTTGCACAGAGTCCGACATACCTGAAGTGACTTAGCATGCACACACGCACACAGACAGAGAGATTTACAAGGAAATTAAAACTCAAGGAGGCAGTCAGATTGAGGCCTATATACCATCTTAGGGCTTCCCTGGTGTTTCAGACGGTAAAGACTCGGCCTGCAGTTCAGGAGACTCTGGTTCAGTCCCTGGGTCAGGAAAATCCACTGGAGAATGGAGTGGCTACCCACTCTAGTATTCTTGCCTGGAGAATTTCATGGACAGAGTAGCCTGGCGAGCTACAGTCCATGGGGTTACAAAGTCACCAGTATATGACTAACACTTTCAAGCTAAACAAAAGAGCTTCGGCTTCTGGGTGGAGGAGGCAGGTTGTGGAAAGGAGAAGGGAGGAACCATAGATAAGTAAGGGTTGATTCCTTATGCAAATAAGTCTCTCAGGTGATAAGACTTGTCTCTGGGTGCAGCCATTTCTCTGGTGAGAGACCTTTACAAGTGGAAATTTCCTTTTTAACTATACATTTCCAGCATAAAAAGGGAATTTTTTTTACTGTATTTTTAGGCAGTTACGGGGAAGTAAGAGCTTTTTCTGCAGCTTTTGGCTCTCGATTGCCTTTCAGTTCAGTTCAGTTCAGTCACTCAGCCTTGTTTGAACTTTGCGACCCCATGGACTGCAGCACGCCAGGACTCCCTGTCTATCACCAACTCCTGGAGTTTACTCAAACTCACCTCCATCCAGTCGGTGATGCCATCCAACCACCTCATCCTCTGTCATCCCCCTTCTCCTCCTGCCTTCAATCTTTCCCAGCATCAGAGTCTTTTCCAATGAGTCAGTTCTCCACATCAGATTTCCAAAGTATTGGAGTTTCAGCTTCAACATCTGTCCTTCTGATGAATATTCAGGACTGATTTCCTTTAGGATGGACTAGGTTAGACCTCCTTGCAGTCCAAGAGACTCTCTAGTCTCCTCTAACAACACAATTCAAAAGCATCAATTATTCTGTGCTCAGCTTTCCTTATAGTCCAAATCTCATATCCATACATGACTACTGGAAAAAGCATAGCTTTGACTAGACAGACCTTTGTTGGCAAAGTAATGTCTCTGCTTTTTAATATGCTGTCTAGGCTGATCGTCCTTTCTTCCAAGGAGCAAGTGTCTTTTAATTTTATGGCTGCAGTCACCATCTGCAGTGATTTTTGAGCCCAGAAAAATTGTTTGTCACTGTTTCCACTATTTCCCCATCTATTTGCCATCAAGTGATGGGATCAGATCTTGGTTTCCCCATCATTTGCCATGATCTTGGTTTTCTGAATGTTGAGCTTTAAGCCAACTTTTTCACTCTCCTCTTTCACTTCCAAAAGAGGCTCTTTAGTTCTTCCTCACTTTCTGCCATAAGGGTGGTGTCATCTGCATATCCGAGGTTATTGGTGTTTCTCCTGGCAATCCTGATTCCAGCTTGTGCTTCATCCAACTGGGAATTTCCCATGATGTACTCTACATATAAGTTAAATAAGTAGGGTGACAATATACAGCCTTGACATACTCCTTTCCCGATTTGGAAACACTCTGTTGTTCCATGTGCAGTTCTAACTGTTGCTTCCTGACCTGCATACAGATTTCTCAGGAGGCAGGTCAGGTGGTCTGGTATTCCCATCTCTTGAAGAATTTTCCAGTTTGTGGTGATCCACACAGGCAAAGGCTTTGGCATAGTCAATAAAGCAGAAATAGATGTTTTTCTGGAACTCTCTTGCTTTTTCCATGATCCAGTGGAGGTTGGCAATTTGATCTCTGGTTCCTCTGCCTTTTCTAAGTCCAGCTTGAACATCAGAAAGTTCACGAATCACATACTGTTGAAGCCTAACTTGGAGAATTTTGAGCAGTATTTTCCTAGCATGTGAGATGAATGCAATTGTGCGGTAGTTTGAGCATTCTTTGGCATTGCCTTTCTTTGGAATTGGAATGAAAATTGACCTTTACCAGTCCTGTGGCCACTGCTGAGTTTTCCCAATTTGCTGGCATATTGAGTGCAGCACTTTCACAGCATCATCTTTCAGGATTTGAAATAGCTCAACTGGAATTCATCTCCTCAACTAACTTTGTTTGTAGTGATGCTTCCTAAAGCCCACTTGACTTCAAATTCCAGGATGTCTAGCTCTAGGTGAGTGATCACACCATCGTGATTATCTGGGTCATGATGATCTTTTTTATATAGTTTTTCTGTGTATTCTTGCCACCTCTTCTTGATATCTTCTACTTCTGTTCAGTTCAGTTCAGTCGCTCAGTCCTGTCCGACTCTATGATCCCATGAATTGCAGCACGCCAGGCCTCCCTGTCCATCACCAACTCCCAGAGTTCACTCAAATTCACGTCCATCCAGTCAGTGATTCCATCCAGCCATCTCATCCTATGTTATCCCCTTTTACTCCTGCCCACAATCCCTCCTAGCATCAGAGATTTTTCCAGTGAGTCAACTATTCGCGTGAGGTGGCCAAAGTACTGGAGTTACAGCTTTCGTATCATTCCTTCCAAAGAACACCCAGGACTGATCTCCTCTAATATGGACTGGTTGGATCTCCTTGCAGTCCAAGGGACTCTCAAGAGTCTTCTCCAACACCACAGTTCAAAAGCATCGGTTCTTTGGTGCTCAGCTTTCTTTATAGTCCAACTCTCACATCCATACATGACTAGTGGAAAAACCATAGCCTTGACTAGACGGACATTTGTTGGCAAAGTATTGTCTCTGTTTTTCAATATGCTATCTAGGTTGGTAATAACTTTCCTTCCAAGGAGTAAGCGTCTTTTAATTTCATGGCTGCAATCACCATCTGCAGTGATTTTGGAGCCCAGAAAAATAAAGTCTGACACTGTTTCCACTATCTCCCCATCTATTTGCCATCAAGTGATGGGACCAGATGCCATGATCTTCGTTTTCTGAATGTTGAGGTTTAAGCCAAATTTTTCACTCTCCTCTTTCACTTCCATCAAGAGGCTCTTTAGTTCCTCTTCACTTTCTGCCATAAGGGTGGTGTCATCTACACATCTGAGGTTATTGATATTTTTCCTAGCAATCTTGATTCCAGCTTGTGCTTCCTCCAGCCCAGCGTTTCTCATGATGTACTCTGCATATAAATTAAATAAGCAGGGTGACAATATACAGCCTTGACATACTCCTTTTCCTATTTGGAACCAGTCTGTTGTTCCATGTCCAGTTCTAACTGTTGCTTCCTGGCCTGCATATCGGTTTCTCAGGAGGCAGATCAGGTGGTCTGGTATTCTCATCTCTCTCAGAATTTTCCACAGTTTATTGTGATCCACACAGGCAAAGGCTTTGGCATAGTCAATAAATCAGAAATAGATGTTTTTCTGGAACTCTCTTGCTTTTTCCATGATCCAACGGAGGTTGGCAATTTGATCTCTGGTTCCTCTGCCTTTTCTAAGTCCAGCTTGAACATCAGGGAGTTCACGGTTCTCATACTGTTGAAGCCTAACTTGGAGAATTTTGAGCAGTATTTTCCTAGCATGTGAGATGAATGCAATTGTGTGGTAGTTCGAGCAGTCTTCAGCATTGCCTTTCTTTGGGATTGGAATGAAAACTGATGTTTACCAGTCCTGTGGCCACTGCTGAGTTTTCCCAATTTGCTGGCGTATTGAGTGCAGCATTTTCACAGCATCATCTTTCAGGATTTGAAATAGCTCAACTGGAATTCATCTCCTCGACTAACTTTGTTTGTAGTGATGCTTCCTAAAGCCCACTTGACTTCAAATTCCAGGACGTCTAGCTCTAGGTGAGTGATCACACCATCGTGATTATCTGGGTCATGATGATCTTTTTTATATAGTTTTTCTGTGTATTCTTGCCAACCTCTTCTTAATATCTTCTGCTTCTGTTAGGTCCATACCATTTCTGTCCATTATTGAGCCCATCTTTGCATGAAATATTCCCTTGGTATCTCTAATTTTCTTGAAGAGATATCTAGTCTTTCCCATTCTGTTGTTTTCCTCTATGTCTTTGCATTGATCACTGTGGAAGGCTTTCTTATCTCTCCTTGCTATTCTTTGGCACTCTGCATTCAGATGCTTATATCTTTCCTTTTCTCTTTTACTTTTCACTTCTTTTCTTTTCACAGCTATTTGTAAGGCCTCCTCAGACAGCCATTTTCCTTTTTTGCATTTCTTTTCAATGGGGATGGTTTTGATTCCTGTCTCCTGTACACTGTCATGAACCTCCATCCATAGTTCATCAGGCACTCTATCTATCAGATCTGCTTCTGTTAGCTCAAAAAAAATTCATATGCCAAAGAGGCATATTTGGGGGCAGCATATTCTGCTAACCTCCAATCTTCCTTTTGAATACCCTCCTCCCCCAGGAAAAAAGGGGTTTCCTAGGTGGCTCAATGGTAAAGTATCCACTTGCAATACAGAAGATGCACATTCAAGCCCTGGGTTAGGAAGATTCTCCTGGAGAAGGAAGTGGCAACCCATTCCAGTATTCTTGCCTGGAAAATTCCATGTGCAGAGGAGCCTGGCAGGCTACAGTCCATGGAGTCAGAAAGAATCAGACATGACTGAGTGACTGAGCACACCCACTAAAAGACATTTCTATTAAAACAAAACAAACAAAAACTCAGAGTTTCATGGGTAGAGCAAATTATAAACCCAGGTTTGAGGACTAGAAAAGAAGTAAAAGTTATTGCTGGATGTTGGGTGCAAAGCGTGGTTAGATCATGGAGAGAGGTGACTGTCACAATCCTACTTCCAGTTTCCTGCTTTGCAGTCTGAGTGTCTTTGGCGAGGGCATGTATATCAATGTCACAGTCATGGTTATTTTTTTCAGAGCAAAGCACGAAAGGCTCTGACATTAGCTTGTAGAGCCCTTTTGTTATTGTTGCTCAGTCACTAAGTTGTGTCCCACTCTTTGTGACCCCATGAGCTGCAGGACTCCAGGTTTCCCTATCCTTCACTGTCTCCAGGAGTTTGCTCAAACCCATGTCCATTGAGTCAGTGATGCCATCCAACCATCTCATCCTGTGTTGCCCTCTTCTTCTCCTGCTCTCCATCTTTCTCATCATCAGGGTCTTTTCCAGTTAGTTGGCTCTTTGCATCAGGTGGCCAAACGGTTGGAGCTTAAGATTCAGCATCACTTCTTCCAATGAAAATTCAGGACTGGTTTCCTTTAGGATCGACTGCTTTGATTTTCTTGCTGTCCAAGTGAGTCTCAAGAGTCTTCTCCAGCACACAAAGCATCAGTTCTTTGGTGCTCACCCTTCTTTCTGGTCCAACTCTCACATCCATACATGACTACTGGAAAAACCATAGCTTTGACTAGACAGACTTTTATTGGAAAAATGATGTCTCTATTTTTTAACACTCTGTCTAGATTTTTAACATGCTGTTTAGGTTTGTCATAGCTTTCCTTCCAAGGGGTAGGTGTCTTTTAATTTTGTGGCTGGAGTCACCATCCGCAGTGATTTTGGAGCCCAAGAAAATAACATCTGCCACTGTTTCTCCTTTTCTCCCATCTATCTGGCATGAAATGATGGGATTGGCTGCTATGATCTTAGTTTTTTCAATGTGGAATTTTAAGCCAGCTTTTTCACTCTCCTCTTTCACCTTCATCAAAAGGCTCTAGTTCCTCTTTGCTTTCTGCCACTGAAGTGGTATCATCTGCATATCTGAGGTTGCAAGTATTTCTCCTGGCAATCTGGATTCCAGCTTGTGATTCACCCAACCTGGCATTTCTCATGATGTATTCTGCATGTAAGTTACATAAGCAAGGTGACAATATATAGCCTTGACGTACTCCTTTCTCAGTAATGAACCAGCCCATTGTTCTATGTCTGGTTCTAACTGTTGCTTCTTGACCTGCATACAGGTTTCTCAGGAGGCAGGTAAGGAGGTCTGCTTTTAGATAGTTCTAATGAAGATCCGGATAGTCAGGTTTTCATTCTCAGTGATGAGAAATAAGAAAGTTGAGAGATAAATTAGAGATCTTAATTACTAACAAAATGTAGCAGGAGCCGGTTTACCAAGAGGTGAAAAAAGCACTAAGTGAGCAAACACGGTTAGAATCCAACCACCCATAAAGATGTGCTCTATTTTCCATTGTGAAGGAATTTCTTTCTCTAGAATTGAAACAGTGTAACTCAGATTGGGACTTGAACCCAAGATCTTTTAACTGAGATCACATGCCTGGTGTCAGGACTCAGTGTTCAGGTTCTTGATTTCTTATCACAGAGAGAATTCAGCGAGAGAGAAAGTGACAGGTAAGAAGTGGATTTATTTAGAGAGAAACACACTCCACAGACAGTATGGGCCATCTCAGAAGGGAAGAGTGGCCTCAAAATATGGTGTAGTTCTTTTTATGCGCTGGGTAATTTGATAGGCTAATGAGTGGGAGGAGGATTCTAACTATTTTGGGGAAGGGGCAGAGATTTCCAGGAATTGAGCCACCGCCCACTTTTTGATCTTTATGGTTGGCCTTGGAACTGTCATGGTGACTGAAGGAGTGGCATTTAGCTTGCTGATATGTTACAGTGAGTGTATACTGAGGCTCAAGGTCTAGTGGAAGTTGGTTCCTCCACCATCTTGGACCTATTTGGTTCTAAACAGAGTTCCAAAGAGCAAAGAGAGATAAGAAAGCCTTCCTCAGTGATCAGTGCAAAGAAATAGAAGAAAACAATAAAATGGGAAAGACTAGAGGTCTCTTCA
Organism: Oryx dammah; assembly: GCF_014754425.2. Lineage (NCBI taxonomy): Eukaryota > Metazoa > Chordata > Mammalia > Artiodactyla > Bovidae > Oryx > Oryx dammah. The sequence continues at coordinate 20,459,112 of NW_024070213.1, read as the reverse complement.
AAAAAATTAGAGATACCAAGGGAATATTTCATGCAAAGATGGGCACAATAAAGGAAAGAAATGGTATGGGCTTAACAGAAGCAGAAGATATTAAGAAGAGGTGGCAATAACACAGAGAAGAACTGTACCAAAAAGATCTTTATGACCCAGATAAACATGATGGTGTGATCACTCACCTAGAGCTGGACATCCTGGAATGTGAAGTCAAGTGGGCTTTAGGAAGCATCACTACAAAGTTAGTGAAGGTGATGGATTCCAGTTGAGCTATTTCAAATCCTAAAAGATGATGCTGTGAAAGTGCTGCACTCAATATGCCAGCAAATTGGGAAAACTCAGCAGTGGCCACAGGACTGGTAAAGGTCAGTTTTCATTCCAATTCCAAAGAAAGGCAATGCCAAAGAATGCTCAAACTACTGCACAATTGCATTCATCTCACACGCTAGGAAAATACTGCTCAAAATTCTCCAAGTTAGGCTTCAACAGTATGTGATTCGTGAACTTTCTGATGTTCAAGCTGGACTTAGAAAAGGCAGAGGAACCAGAGATCAAATTGCCAACCTCTGTTGGATCATGGAAAAAGCAAGAGAGTTCCAGAAAAACATCTATTTCTGCTTTATTGACTATGCCAAAGCCTTTGCCTGTGTGGATCACCACAAACTGGAAAATTCTTCAAGAGATGGGAATACCAGACCACCTGACCTGCCTCCTGAGAAATCTGTATGCAGGTCAGGAAGCAACAGTTAGAACTGCACATGGAACAACAGAGTGTTTCCAAATCGGGAAAGGAGTATGTCAAGGCTGTATATTGTCACCCTACTTATTTAACTTATATGTAGAGTACATCATGGGAAATTCCCAGTTGGATGAAGCACAAGCTGGAATCAAGATTGCTGGGAGAAATATCAATAACCTCAGATATGCAGATGGCACCACCCTTATGGCAGAAAGTGAGGAAGAACTAAAGAGCCTCTTTTGGAAGTGAAAGAGGAGAGTGAAAAAGTTGGCTTAAAGCTCAACATTCAGAAAACGAAGATCATGGCATCTGGTCCCATCACTTGATGGCAAATAGATGGGGAAACAATGGAAACAGTGACAAACTTAATTTTTCTGGGCTCCCAAATCACTGCAGATGGTGATTGTAGCCATGAAATTAAAAGCCACTTGCTCCTTGGAAGAAAAGATGATCAACCTAGACAGCATATTAAAAAGCAGAGAGACATTACTTTGCCAACAAAGGTCTGTCTAGTCAAGGCTATGGTTTTTCCAGTGGTCATGTATGGATGTGAGATTTGGACTATAAAGAAAGCTGAGCACCGAAGAATTGATGCTTTTGAACTGTGGTGTTGGAGAAGACTCTTGAGAGTCCCTGGGAGTGCAGGGAGAGCCAACCAGTCCATCCTAAAGGAGATCAGTCCTGGGTGTTCATTGGAAGGACTGATGCTGAAGCTGAAACTCCAATACTTTTGCCACCTGATGTGAAGAACTGACTCATTGAAAAAGACCCTGATGTCTGGAAAGATTGAAGGTGGGAGGAGAAGGGGACGACAGAGTATGGTATGATTGGAAGGCATCACTGACCCAATGGACATGAGTTTGAGTAAACTCCAGGAGTTAGCAATGGACAGGGAGGCCTGGCATACTATAGTCCATGGGGTCATAAACAGTTTGACACGACTGAGAGACTGAACTGAAGTGATTTAGGCTCTCTTAAGTCTGCTTTGCTGGAACTTTAAATAAGGGAACTCAGATTAGATTTTTAAATGCCTTGTGAGGGTAAGATGCGAAGCCAAGAATTTATCATCAGTCTTCATCTTCAGTACCTATAGATTTGGTGCATTCCCCCTTTCTCAGGTATTTTAAGGCTCCTGTGTCCATTAGGAAGTAATCTTTCTCACTTACCTGTAAGACCAGGAAGCCTATAAGCCAGGTGGGTATTCTAAGAGGCCATTATAAGCATGGATTCCCTACAGTGAACCTTAGTTCTTGAAGCTTTCTGGTCATATCTGATTTTATGCACATCATTCTCAAATTCACCATTCCAATGATAGCCTTAGTAACATAACCAATGTTTCAAACTGTGTCCTATTAATAAACACAACAGAGTTTTTGGGTTTTTTGGCTGCCTGGTGTCTCAGTTCTCTGATCAGGGATCAGCTAGGGATGAAACCTGTGGCCCCTGCTGTGGAGTCCTAACCACTGGACTTCCAGGTACTTTCCCAGAACATCAGATTCTTATTGAACATATATTTTTATTGAACAAATAATTATATTATCATGAAAATGAGAATATTTAATAAGAGCTTCCAAATTATGAGGGATCTGATAGAAAGAAAAAAGTAAATATTTTATCTTTATTCACAAAGCATACTTTAACGTATTTCTATGAGTTAAAGATAGCTTAAAAAAGAAAAGTGGGTCCTTAAATCTGAATAATGAAACATTAAAGAACCAGTGATGTTTCAAACAAAAAGGCTGGAAAAATTATAATCATTCTTATCAGTCCATTCAGCCCCAGGAAATTACTCTTGCTTTGCTTGATTTGGAGTGAGCGATTTTATAAATTCATCAGATTCTCTGTTGGGCTGCAACACATAGGCCTACAAGGCCTGTACTTGCCCAGGTTTAAGAGTGAAGAGAGACCAGTGCCAGAGACATCAGTGATTTAATGGATGCTGGAAAGTTACACGCCTGAAGCCGGGTCCTGGAGCAACACCCCGCCATGTGTGGCGGATGACGGGCAGGACATGGTGGAGGTCTTTGCTCCTGGCAGGGAAAGGAGAGATTGCCGTATATAGGAGGAAGCGATGTCAGGTTGGCTTATTAGTTACCAGGGAAACCTGCAAATGGGCAAGCCCCCTCCCCACCCCTTTGATAGGAACAATCACTAGCTGGGGCCTGGGACAAGTATGTACTAAAGGTCAGTTATGTGCAGAGAGTGTAGGTGAAGCAGATATTGGTGGAGCAGGGAATGTACAGAGAGCAAGAGAACAGCCATCTTGGGTGGCCTGACCATAAGGCTCCATTAGAGTTTTTGAATTTTTATTTACCCAGTCCAGTGTCATAATTTTTATGTTATCAGAAACCTGCTCTCCAGAATACTCCTCAGGCTCTTTTCTGTGAATCTCCCTGAGGCGAAGCATTTTCACCTGTAGTTGACTGCCACCACTTCCAGAACAAAGTGTAAGACATTATTTGTGTGCGAATGACAAACTTTAAAATGCCCATGGTTAAAAATCTGATGAAAGTTCATTATAGCAGGGGTCCCCAGCCCCTGGGCCACTGGACCTAAGTGGCTAAGACTCTGTACTTCAATGCAGGGGGCCTGCGTTGGATCCCTGATCAGGGAACTAGATCCCTCATGCCTCAACTGACAAAGGGAAAACAAATCAAAAAGATCCTGCAACTAAAGAGCCTGAGTGTCGCAACTAACACCTAGTGCAGCCAAAGAAATAAATAATATTACAAATAAAAGATAACCAAAGTGACAATAAAAGATTCAAAGGCAAATACAGGTCACATGACTGTTAAAAAAAAAAAAAGACACAACTTAGAACTTCCAATATTTAGAAGTCTGTATTCTTAAGTAATCAAAAACATAATATAGACAATACAAAGCACAGGAAATTATTTTGATCAGATACAGAATCTTTGTTTCCGAGGCAGATTATTGTTGTTTAGTTACTAAGAGGTGTCTGACTCTTACGCGATCCCATGTACTGGAGCCCTCTAGGCTCCTCTGTCCATGGGATTTCTCCCAGGCAAGAATGGGAAATTCAGAGTGGGCTGCCATTTTCCTTTCCAGAGGATCTTCCTGACCCAGGGATTGAACTCATTTCTCCTGCATTGGCAGGTGGATTCTTAACCACTGAGGCACCAGGGAAGCCCAAATGAAACAATGCTGTAAAGAAACAGCTACTGAAGGTGAGTTGAAGGTTCCTGTGTCATTCCTTGCCCTGGGTTTCTGGCCACAGTCTACAGCCACCTCTTGCATCTTCATGTCACTCACTTTCCTCGCTAGTCTGGAAGGCACCCAGGCTGAACAACGGCTCTGGAGATGACAGCAAACCATCAGTGGGGCTGGGAGCTGCCAAGTGAGGCGAAGTGATGCAACATGAAAGCTTCATGGCTTTTTCTTGGTCTCCTGCATTGGTAGGTGGATTTTTTTTTTAACCACTGAACCACTCGACAGGTAAAGAAAAATTTGTTACAGTATCATGTTAAGAACAGACCAGTAATCAAACTCCAGTTCTGTATCAGTACACTATTGATATTTAAATTCATTTTAAAACCTTATGATGAATACTTTTGGCCAGCTTGACCACATGAGAAAAGACCTTCTTTCTCTCTCCTTTTAAACCTCCTATAAACGGTAAAGGATTTGCCTGCAATGCAGAGATCCGGGTTCAATTCTAAGGTCAGGAAGATCCCCTGGAGAAGGGAATGGCAACCCACTCCAGTATTCTTGCCTGGAGAATTCCACAGACAGAGCAGCCTCGAAGGCTACACAGTTCATGAGGTCATAAAGTTTGACATGACTGAACAACTAATGTATCTGTCTAGGTTTTTGCCCTTTATTTTCCTCTTTCTCATCTGAAACAACTTTTAAATAACTTTAAACTAATACTTTAGGATAAAATTACTCTCCTTTTTCTTAAAAAAGCATTCTTCATGTCTTACATCCTGCTTTATTTTTCTTGCATACTTTGCACACAGGACTTTTCCCTTCATTTTTATTATTCTTAAAGCTAATTTACATATGTTGATTAGAATTCTTAACCCTTGGTAACCTTAATTTCCAGGGAAAGCAAGGAAGTAAGCAATTGTGAACACATGTGAACACACACATGTTTTGCATATGTATGTATATATTAGCATTCTGTGTTAAATTAAAAAATTTATGAATATAGCAATTCTATAATTTTTAGAGGCATCTGTTTCTTCATAGTAAAGTTTTTCAATATGATAAAGTAATACATTTTTTGACAGTCCCAAATATCTTAAGTTGGTCTATAACAAGGCCAAAGTAAATAAAAGTAAATTAAATGTCTAGCAAATTAAGGTTTGATATTTTATCTTATTTGGAAATGATTTTAGATAATCAAGAAACATCATTTAACTTAACTGAGTATAACTTCAAAGTTTTAAGATACCCAAAAGATTTTGGAAAATATTCTTAAGCAGAAAGGCTCACGTAAAAACTTGTTATTCACTTCCATTTAACACACATATTGCTAACAGTTATGTTTGAATTGTTCATGAAAATTTCATCTAAGGTTGTTTTCTTGTTAACAAATTTTATAACATGTGTGTTAGGAAAATATTAAAAGTCATGAGAGTAAAGAAACTAAGGATTAAACATATGCCTTAGAATAAATTTATAATTTTAAACAGCTAGTAGAGATAACATACTCTCATTGGACTAAAAAACCCAAGTATAATAAAATTGTATGTCTGCATGATATTTAACAATGACAACTTTCAGGACACAACTATTTTTTTCTTTAACCAGCAATATTAAACTAATTACCATACATTATCTGAGATCAAATGGACTTGAAAAAAAAATTCAACCAATTTGGGTTAATTCCTCTTTTTCTGACAGTTTCAGGAATACTTATTTAAATGTTCCTTTTTAAACCAATTAAAGCAGAGTTCTTTTATGAATTTTGGCAATACCATCCATAAGTAGAAAAATATCACATACACAAAATATACATATGTAGGCAGACATTCAGACAGACACAAATAGCATTATAGTGAATAATATGATGAGTGAATGAATCTTATAGCACAAAGGAATCTTATAGCATTCATTTAAAATTTTTATATGTGAGTTAGATACAAATAATATAGAACATACTGGTTTATCTAAAATGTTTGGATCCAAATTGTGTTTCTGATAGGTAGAACAAGTTAGGGTATCTACTGAAAAAAGACTTTTTTAGCTTTTAGCCAACTAAAATATTATGTGATTTTACTTAAACGAAAGCTTAAAAATTTTAAAAAATATTTAAAAGATCTCATAAATCGACAGAAGACTTTGGTGGTTGCCAGAGGTCGGAGGTGAGAAGGGTTGGTAAAATGGGGGCAGGTGGTTATGAAAGAGGAGGGAAGGGAATAAGCACAAGATTTAAAAGAATGACATAACGTGACATAAACTGGTAAGAACCAACTAGGTTCAAGATTGCGGACAAGTCAACTTCTACTAGACCTATGTGCTCACTGTAACATATCAGCAAGCTAAGTAACACACCCAGTAGGTGCCATGACAGGCCCCAGGCTGACCATCAAAAAGTGGGTGATGGCCCCAAACCTGAAAATCCCCACCCCTTCCCCCAAATAGCTGAAATAACCCCCCTATTCATTAGCCTATGAAATTACTCATCCCTATAAAAACTGACAATCCCATTCCCTAGTGCCACTCTCAGCTTCTGAGATGGCCCATACTCTCTCTGTGGAATGTGTTTCTCCACTTCTTATCTGTCACTTCCTCACTGAATTCTTTCTGCCAGGAGATATCAACAACCTGAGCTTCACTAAGTCCTGAGACCAAGTGTGATTTCAGTTAAAAGACCTTGGGTTAAAGTCCCAGTGTGGGTTTTGGCTGGTTTCAAGTTCCAGTGCTTGAGTTCACATCCAATCTGAGTTACATGGTTTCAGTTAAAAGGTAAAAACTTAGAGGTATAAAATAAATAAATCCTGGAGATGTAATGTACGGCAGGGGGACTATAGTTAACAACACTATGTTGCACATTTGAAGCTTCCTAAAATAATAATCTTAAAAGTTCTTATCACAGGAAAAAAAATTCTAACTATGTGTGGTAATGGATTTTAACTAAATTTATTGTGATAACCACTTTGCCTTAACTTATGCCAAATACCTATGTCTTTTATTTTATTTTATTTATTTTGGCTACACTGGGTCTTCTTTGCTGTGCTCGGGCTTTCTCTAGTTGCGGCAAGTGGGGGCTGCAGTTGGTTGCAGAGCTCTGGCTCTAGAGGGCATGGGCTTCAGTAGTTAGAGCTTGTAGTAGCTGTGGCACACAGGCTTAATTGCTCCTTGGCTTGTGGAATCTTCCTGGACCAGGGATTGAACCCATGTTCCCTGCATCCCTACAGGCAGATCCTTAACCACTGGACCACCAGGGATGCCCTCACATAGCTTCTCATTCTTGTTCAGGCACGATCAAGCCATCAGTAGGACTGGGTACCACGCAGTGGCCCCATCACTTCCTCCTGACCCGACTTCACTCCTGCTTCCTGAAGGTGCACTCTCTAGTTAAGTTGTGGGACATATGCATTTATTTCAGCCTCTGCTTTCTGGGAAAACAGGTTAGGGCAGGCCTTTTGAAAAAATTACCTTTCAGTGCCTCAGCTTCCTCATTTGATACATATAAATTATGATAATAGTACCTGCCTCATAGGGTTGAATATTAAGCAAATTTCTACATGTAATGCTGTTAGTGGAGGGCCAGTATGTATCATAGATGTGCTATCTTTATCACTACTATTTATCCTAAGGGCAATGGGGAGTCAGTGAGAAATTTTAAGGAAACTATCAAGAGCTGATTGACATTTTAATAAGCTCCCTCCTACATCTATGTGGGAAATAGATTACAAAGAGATAAGGATAAACATGGAGAAACATTTAGGAGGCAGTTTCGATATTAATGGGAAGAGATTTTAGTCACCTAGACTAGAGTATTAGCAGTGGAAACCAGTAGAAATGGACAGATCCAAGAAACACTTTGGAAGGAGAACCTACAGAACTCAAAAAATAGGGTGGATGGGGCAGTGAGCCAAAAGGAAGTGCACCTAAAAAATATATTGGTTTTCATGCCACATGGATGACATGCTCTCAATTGAACCTTTCCTCAAGATATGCCATCAATTCCTCCCCCATCCCAAGACCACTGGGTTGTCTTTGCTGAAATTCTTGCTTGCTCTTCACTCACACATCCTATGACTTAATGAGATGTTATGGTCCACCATCCAGTTTTTACCTGACACTCCCTCCTGTGCCCCAGTAATGGACACTCACAACAGCAAGATGAAAGTCTTTGTTGTGTTATCCCAACTCCCTGGCTCCTCCCAACTCTTCAACCCAGTTATCTCCCTTTTCCTGCTTCTAGAAAGCTTGCTAGGTGGACCTATCCCCTACCCTTCTATTTTTGCACCTATAGCTTCAACCTACTCTTGGAATGCCATTTCTATTTAACTGGCTATTTTCTTTCTCCACATTTACTCATTTACCAGGGCTTCCCATGGTAGCTCAGCTGATAAAGAACCCACCTACATACAATACAGGAGACCCTGGTTTGATTCCTGAGTCAGGAAGATCTCTTGGAGAAGGGATAGGCCGCCCACTCCAGTATTCTTGGGATTCCCTAGTGGCCCAGACAGTAAAAGATCTGCCTGCAATGCCAGAGAGCTACGTTGATCCCTGGGTTGGGAAGATTCCCCTGGAGAAGAGAACGGCTACCACTCCAGTATTCTTGTCTGGAGAATTCCATGGGGAGAGGAGCCTGGCAGGCTACAGTCCATCGGGCCACAAAGAGTTGGACACGACTGAGTGATTTTCACTTTGCTCATTAAATTTGAAATCCCACACTTAACAGAATCAGAAGAGAAATAGAAAAATGATCCTTGACTTCTCAAACCAACCCCACTCACCCCTACTCACCCTCACGGCAGTAAAAAGTCAACTGGACCTTCTGGTTGTTCAGGCTAAAACCTTTAGAGTCGTTCTGCATGTTTGCCTTTCTCTTATATCCACATCCAATCTGTCAGCAAATCCTGTTGGTCTTAGCTTCAAAATGTATTCCAAGTTCATCCACTTCTGACCACCACTGGTTCCACCCTGGTCCGTCCAAGTCACTGTATCTCTCCTTGGGGTTATTTCAATAGTTTCCCTCTGGTCTCTCTGCTTCTGCGTTTGTTCCCTGTAATCAGTATTCTACACAGTGGCCTCTGCTCAACATCTTTCAGTGGATTACCATCTCAACCAAAGTAAAATCCAGCATCTTTCCAAGCCCCCAGTATGTGGCCCCATTCCCTTCGATGCTGTCTTTTACTTGCTCTTTCCCTCCCTCACTCACTTCACTACAAGCTCACTGGTACCTTGCTGTCTCTCACGCAAGCGGGCCTGCTCCCCTCTCAGGGTCTTCTATTCATTGTCCTTCCGATGAGCATGGGATGCCCCAGAGGTCTGTGTGGATGGTTCTCTCCCCTCCTTCAGGCCTCTGCTCAGATGCTACCTTCTCAGTGAGCCATCCTGATCATCCTCCCTTTTCACCAGCCACGGCCGTCCCTATTTCCCTTCCCTGTGTTACTTTTCTCTAAGACATATCCCCTTAAACTATTTACATGAATGCCATCTATAAAGCACTTGACTCCCAGCCTCTGCTCAGCCTTTGTTCTCAGTTCTTAACCAGCTAAAGTTCTTGTGGGCAGGGAGGTGAAAGGAGTTTGGATGTGACCTCTTCCTGACAGTTGGGATTTCCTCAGTTCTTTGTCTATTGATACTGTATTTAATTATCTTTTTCTAATATTTATTTTTATTTATTTGACTGTGCTGGGGCTAGTTGCAGCATGTGGGATCTTTAGTCATGGCATGCAAACTCTTAGTTACAACTTGTGGGGTCTAGATCTGACAGGGATTGTACCCTGCCCACACACCCCCCCCCCCCCCCACACTCCCCCGCATTGGGATCCCAAAGTCTCAGCCACTGGACTACCAGGGAATTCCCTGTCTCATTATTTTTATATTATCAGCTGAAAAATACTCTACATTAACTTCACAATAATGGAACCCCAGATTTTACACTAGGGAACTTTTCTAGCCCTCCTTTGTTTTTACTAGTCTGCTTATTATTCATCCTGCCCATGAGGACAGGAATTTTTACCTGTTCTTTTCACAGCATATCTCCAGCACTTAAAACACTCTTGGCACCTAGTATGCCATTAATAAACATTTGAATTAATGTTGAGCTAGTAAATGGCTCATCCTCTCCACACACAAAGTGCATGACTCACCTGCTTTCAGAAACTCATAGAAACCATTGCTTAATCATAATGTTTTCAAGACCGTAACCCAAAATTCATAATGCCTTATGTTTATATAACACTTTGCAGACCATAAAACACTTTCACATACTTGATCTCATTTAATTCTCACAACAACTTCATATTCTGATTTTTCACAGGAAGCCAAATCTGAGAGAAATAGAGTGTTTTGTTCAAGGTCACAGGAAACTGAATCATAAAGAAATTGAGTGATTTGCTCAAAGTCCACACTACAGAGATTCAGATTCCTGCTGTTTTGACCACAAACCAGATGCAACTTTGACTCCAATATCCTGACTCTTAGATTTTGTGTTGGATCAGTTACCCACAGATGCTTCGACTCTGTATCAGCAACATCTGCCTACTCTCCTCAGCAAGCCAGGCGCAGGAGTCCCCGTCCAGTTAATCAGGTTTGCTTCGGTTCTTACTAACTGTGCTAACCCAGCAAAAACAGGGCTGGCTGATTGGCTCTGCCCGGTTGAAAAACCAGGATTAGACAGTCTGAAAACCAATGTTCTCAATACAGCTCATCTGCAAAAATGGAGATCAAGATTCAGGCTGTAAACACACAGAAACAAAGACTCTGTAAAACTCAGTTTATATAGAATTGCATGCAGATAGGGACTTAGCCAAATTCCAGTCAAACCATTTAAATATGTCATCCCATAGCCTTAAATGGAGAAAGAAATGGCAACTCACTTCAGTATTCTTGCCTGGAAAATTCCATGAACTGAGGAGCCTGGATGGGCTACAGTCCATGGGGGTCACAAAAGAGTCAGACACAACTGAGCATACACACACACAGCCTTAAAATTACCATGACCTTTTCAAGAGAATAATTTTCTTATTTCTTCTCAGCTTGAAAGAAAGCCCTTTTTAAATCCCTGTGCAGATGCTTCTCTAAGTGGCTGCTGAGCACGATGCTTTCTCTCCTTCCTGTCCATCCGTAAGCAAATGTCCCGCTTTCTTTATAAACTTCCTTTGCTTTTAGTCATCTATTGTCACTCTTCTCTGCCACCTTTCATAACTCCTTCCCACTCACAGAAAATTCACTGTTATCAGGATCCACTCTGGTTTTGCTTCCGTTGTGGCTTCCCTGCTTCTACTATGGGCTGCTTAGAGTTCAAAATCCATTTCTTTGTACTGTCACAGATTGTAAATACTCAAAAGCTGGTGACTTAGAGAGGTGAGAGGAACCACACTCATGATCTGAACCAGAGAAAGGGAGTAGATGCTATCAGATGCTCCATTTTAATGGCAAACAAATAACACGACTCAGACTGGTTTGGGTGCAGTCTGCATACATCAGACAGGAGGAGATGGACTGCTGACTTGGCAAAGGACTTGTAAATAAGAGCTGACTTCGGTTTGGCACCTATAATTATACCTGAGCCATAGCTTGCATGTAGATTGTCTCTTAGAAAGAAAGAAGAAACCAAAAAAAAAAAAAAAAAAAAAGGGGGGGGGGGGAGAGACAAGCAGACAAATTTTTTTTTTTCTTAATAGGATAGGCTCAGACATTCAGTTTCCTTCTAGACTTTATTTTAAATTGGGACTTCTCGTGCAGAAAACATTCATGAGAACAGTACAATAGAAAATGCTGTAATTATCTGGAATTTCATAATAATTGTTTCACAGATTCTATAAGAGGCATTGATTCCAACACTAAACTAAGATTTTAAATAATGAGAGGAGAAACAATCCCTCTGGCCAAACCTCCAAGTCATATCGAGTGCATCACAGGTGTTTGTTTATATGTAGTACAGAAAGACTATGTTGAGTAATGCAAGAGAGGAAAAACTTTTTTCTCTACCCTCCTTAGGTTCACTGGCTGCCCACTTCTCCAATCAAACTGATAAGAAATAGATTAATAAGAGAACAACAACGAAACCCAGACTTCATTATGTATAGACATGAGTTTCTAAAGAAATGAAAGCTCAAGGAAGTGGCAGCTGATTGAGGCTTATATACCATCTTAGGATAAACAAAGGAAAAAGGATTTTGAGCTTCTGGATGGAGGAGGCAAGTTGTAGAAAGGGGAGGGGAGGAAAGTCTGGTAAACATGGGTTATGAGGTTATCTTGTGAAGCGGATAAGAGGCTCTCAGGTGGTGAATTGTCTTAGGGAGTAGCTCTGTTGCTGGTATGACCCCTTTCTAAGTGGAGAGTTCTTTTAGAAATGTAAATTTCCATTACAAAAGGGGAAATTTTTACTCTTTCTGGGCAGTTGGGGGAAGTAAAGAGCTTTCCCTGCATCTTGTCGTTCTGTCCTGTCCAACTCTTTGCGACCCCGCGTGCTGCAGCATGCCAGGCTTCCCTGTCCGTCACTATCTCACGGAGCTTGCTCAAACTCATGTCCGTTGAATCTGTGATGCCATCCAACCATCTCATTCTCTCGTCCCCTTCTCCTCTTGCCCTCAATCTTTCCCAACATAAGGGTCTTTTCCAGTGAGTCAGCTCTCCACATCAGGTGGCCAAAGTACTGGAGCTTCAGCTTCAGCACCAGTCTTTCCAATGAATATTCAGGGTTGATTTCCTTTAGGACTGACTGATTTGATCCCCTTGCTGTCCAAGGGACTCTCAAGAGTCTCCTGCATCTGCTGGTTTTCAATTGCATTTAGCTGAAAATAATCCATATGCCAAAGAGGCACATTTTGGGATGGCACATTCTGGAAAGCTTTAGTCCAAATGGTTAACCATATTATTTTCTTTTTTAAGCTATAAAGTTCCCTGAGGACAGGAAAAATAATATGTATGAACGTACTATAGCACGTGGCAACTGTGCTTTGCTAGAGGTTTAAAGCACTGTAAAAGCCAAGGAAATGCAGTTTTTTGCTGTCTGAGAGGCTTTAGGCTTTCTGAAGAAGGTGACATTTGAAGAATGGGTAGGATTTGTATCTCTGCAAAATGACAAGAATAGAAGCAGGAAAGTTGAGAAAATATTTAGCTGGTTGGGTGAGTGGTCATCTTTGGTTGAAGGGTATGTTAGGAGAGATGAAGTGAAAGAGAAAGCAAATGCAGAATCGTAGCTTGTTGAGTCTGTTTGAGCAGCTTTGTTTTTATTTTGAGTCCTAGGAAGCCACTGAAGGTTATGGAAAAGAAGAACTTTTTTTTTAGAAGGTTCTTTGACAGAAATTGGGGATGTTTAGAGGAGGTGAGACTGGAGTCTGGAATATAGTTAAGGAAACCTAGGACCTGAATTCGGTGAAGAAAATGAGGTTGTGAAGAGGTAAAACCCACATGGTTTGGAACTGGTGAAATGCTTTCCTGTGTGTTCAGGGGAAGGAGAAACCTGTGGTGAAAAGAAAAGATTTAAATTGGGATTTTGTAAATGACAAAAGCCCAACTAGGTTCATCTAAAAAGATAAAAAGGGGGAACTTACCTGATGGTCCCGTGGCTAAGACTCTCAGCTCCTGACGCATGGGGGCCTGGATTTGATGCCTGGTCAGGGAACTAGATCCCACAAGCTCAGCTAAAAGGTCCTGCAACTGAGAGTTCACACGCTGTGACTAAAGATCATACAAGCTCTAAGAAAGATCAAATGTTCCGCACATCACAGCTAAGACCTAGAACAGCTAACAATAAATATTTTTTTAAAAGGGAGAGAATTAGGGGAAGAAATAAATGAGATAACCTGTGGGAGCATTGCTTGTTATATATATATATATATATATATAAATAACTGAGTATTCTTGCCTGGAGAATCCCATGGACAGAGGAGCCTGGCAGGCTACAATCCATGGGGCTGCAAGAGTCAGACACGATTTAGTGACTAAACCACCACCATATGTTACTAAGTCCCTTTGCTGTATAGCAGAAATTAAACACAACATGCAAGACAACTCTATACCAGTGAAACTTTTTTAAAAAAGATGAGAAACCAGGATTTTAGTTATAACCACCATGCTCTCCCCATCCTGCCTCTTTTCCATCACACATACAAACCCTATGCTCCAGTTTTGTAACCATAAATAAATCACTTAATCTCTTTTTTAGAATATAAATTTATTTATTTTAATTGGAGGCTAACTACTTCACAATATTGTAGTGGTTTTGCCGTACACTGACATGACTCTGCCATGGGTGTAATGTATTCCCCATCTTGAACCCCCCTCCCACCTCCTTCCCCATCTCATCCCTCTGGGTCATCCCAGAACACCAGCCCTGAGCATCCTGTATCCTGCATCGAACCTGGACTGGCGATTTGTTTCACATATGATATTATACATGTTTCAATACCACTCTCTCAAATCATCCCACCCTCGCCCTCTCCCACAGAGTTCAAAAGACTGTTCTATACATCTGTGTCTCTTTTGCTGTCTCGCATATAGGGTTAGCGTTATCATCTTTCTTCACTTAATCTCTAACTAAATGAAAATGATAATATCTCAATGACCCCAAGGGCGGGGACTATATGGAGGGTATCTTGAGTTTCCTTCTGCTGTGATTATGATCATTATCACAGAATGGATGGTGTCATTCATTCATGGGACCCAAAGAGCCTACCATCTGGTCTTGGGGAGACAGGAAACGTACAATTATGATTTAACACAAAAATGCTGTAGTGGAGGCAGATGAGATACAGAGAGGACATAGAAGGGCCAGGATTCCCACACCAGTCCAGGGAAGTTAGGGAACTTCCTTAGGGGAAGTAACACTCAAGTTGAGCCTCAAGGGAGTTCCCACGCCAGCAAAGAGAACAGGGGTTCCAGGGAGGGAGAACAGTGCGTGTTTTAAAAAGGAGATGCATCTTGAGGAAGAACTGAAAGTAAGTTCATATGAGTGGGATACAGCGAACAAGATATGAAGTAGTGAAAATCTGGGACTAGACAAATGGTCATATATTACTCAGGATAACCACTGAGCACTCAGTGATGGAAGGGCAGTATGCTAGATGCTGGTTGATGAGGAGTTAGAAGATCTGAGGGAATTATTTGAAAAGGCTTCAAGCTACAGTCAGAAGGGACAGTAATAAAGCTATTGAGACAATCCGGGGAAGACATAATAAAAGTCTATTAAAGACAATGGATGTGGGGAAAGAGAGGTCAGAATCAACTCTTAGCTTACTGGATGAGGCATAAAGAGAAGAGAAGAATTAAGGATCATTTTCAACTTTCTGGCTTTGGGAAATTGGGTGGATGATGGTGGTGTTTACTGAGGTAGGAGGTTGGTGGAGACATGTGAAGTTGTGGCACTCACATCTTTTATCCTGCTTTTGCTTTATAGATGCAACATCACTCCTAATATTTCTGAAGATCCTGAAGTACTTTTGTTTGTTTTCCACTCGTGTCTCATTCTCTTGCCTTCCGCAGAGTTTGCAATCTGTGAGTTGAGAGTTTTTATTCCAGGCAGATGGACTCCTCCATTGACTGTGGTCTTGCTGTCAGTGTTCTAGGCTGCAGCTAACTCTGAGTATCGCTCACCCCTCTTCATTCACCTCCTGACTTTCAGAACTGTGTTGGACTTTCTACTCCTATGCTTCTCTCCCGTTCTCTTTGTTGAATGGGGTTGGTGGAGGGTGTCCACACATTTTTATTTCTTTACTATGATTTTAATATAGTTTTTGGAAAAAAGAATAAATGGATATGCTCAGTCTATATCTTAAACCAGAAGTTCTTGAAATTGATCTTTGATATGATGTACTTAGGGCTTCCCTGGAGAAGGAAATGGCAACCCACTCCAGTGTTCTTGCCTGGAGAATCCTAGGGATGGTGGAGCCTGGTGGGCTGCCGTCTATGGGGTCGCACAGAGTCGGACACGACTGGAGCGACTTAGCAGCAGCAGCAGCAGCAGCAGCAGCAGCAGCAGCAGCAGCAGCAG